>NW_007727003.1:148331-214532 GCF_000696425.1 Galeopterus variegatus | reverse complement strand
CGCGCCGCACCGCGCCACGCAGCGCCGCACCTGGCCCGGCAGCGAACTCGAATTAAAGGGGCCGGCGGGGGCCAGAGCCGAGGAGGCGTGCCGTCCGCCGCGGCCACGGACCTAGCCACCTAGTTGGGACCCTGGGCCTCGGCTGCCACCCCACGAGGAAAACACCCTCATCTTTGGCAGAACGCAGCTTACTAACCAGAACTCGTGGGGAGCTCAGCTGGGTGCCGCGGGGCCCGGAGAGATGTGGAGGGGGCAGAAGTTGAGGAGCGCTCCTGAGAGGCTCCTGCCAACATAATGAAGTCGGCAAGGAGGAAACAATCAATAGCAACTATCCCAGGCCCGAGGAGAGGCGAGATATGTTGCTATTATTATGATGCTGCCAGACAGGATCTGCAGATCCCCTCCTTGCCCTCTCTAGCTGGCGCACCCGCTCCTCCAGCTCTGCCTCCCAGCCACCTCGTACCCAGCAAAGATTTGGCTTCGCGGGGAAATGCAGCAGGTGCGGCCCGGGGCTGCAGTGTGGAAGAAACTCGCTGCTGTGTTCGCCCCCACCAGGAGGAACCGCAGGAACAGGCAGAACTGCAGGGCCTGCCCTCTGGACTCCCTGACTCCCTCCCCGCAGGGCGCCGGGCAGGGAAGGCTGGGGAATACGCCACCTTTGGGAAGGGTGGGCTACTCACACAGCGGGCCCTCTCACAGACCTTACAAGCCAGCTGGCCACAGGGCTCTGAAATTGGGGTGAGCAAAAGAGGATGCCCTTTGCTTTTGAAAGAATGTGTGTGGGAAACCCAGCCTGCCCTCTGCTTACATGGGGCATCCCAGAGGCTGGGGTGTTTCAGAGAGTCACATGGCAGCCCCAAGCCCTTGCTAGTTCTGTTCTCCAGGTCCCTGTCAGAATCACCCAGACTGATGTTCCAAATAGTGGTTCCTTGAGATCAGGCTGCAGTAGACACGGAGCTCTGGATTCAGAGGAGCTCCAGTACAGGGAAAGCTCCTGCTGGCTCTCCCTGCTCAGAGGACCTCCTCTCTAGGCCTGTACCTCATGGTGGAAGCTCTGAGAGCCCCCAAGGTCGAGGCTCCATGAACCTGGCTTCTGGCATTCATCGCAGTAGTTCGTGAGGTGAGGTGTAAGACCGGGGCCTACCTGCAGCTGCAGGGGTGATCTGGAGGGCAGTGACGTGAGTGAGTTTGGAGGATGTGGGATGACTGTAAGGCGGGGCTGGTTTGGTTTAGGACCACTAGATGCTGTGCTGGAATGTGCCAGCCAGAATATGGCTTGGGTGTTTTGGAGCCGGCCAGACCCAGACTTAAATCCCCTCCAGTCACTAGGTTAATTCACTTCTCGGCATCACTGTCCTCACCTGGAAAATGAGGGTGCCTCCTGGGGTGTGAGGGTTAAATGGTTGTATGTAAAGAGCTTAACACCCAGCAGACACTCAATAAGCGAGGACTTCTCCACTCTGCTTCCTACGAAACTCTCCTGACACCCCCCAGCCTCCTGCTTAGCTGCGGACATTTTTCCATGTGCCCACTAACCGGGTCCTTGTTGCCCCAGTCCCTGTGCTTCCCTACTTGCTCCCCCCTCACCTTCCCCGGGGTCTCTGCCGTTCCCACCCGGTCACCAAACTGCCCTCCAGAACCCTGCTCTACACTCCTTCTCGCAGCCTCCTCGACCAGCACTGGGGGACTCTGTTTCTCCTACTCACCACGCTGAGTTCTCATGTCGACAAAAGTCCAAAGTCTTATTCGTTTGATCACGTCTATATATTTTCTTTGCTTTCTTTGTTAAAACAGGAGATGTGGACTGAGGAAAGCTCTTGAGGGAGAATTAATAATCATTCTAATTGGTGACATGAGCGTGCCCTGTGTCAGACACTGTGTTAAGCACCTCCAAGCCAGCATGACGTTGAATCCTCATGGCTCTGTGAGGTAGTGTCTACATCGGTACCATTTCATAGAAAAGGAAACTGAGGCAGAGAGGTGAAATAACCTTCCCCAGGTCAGTAAGTGGTGGCGCTAGGTCTTGAAGCAGGTTTTTGTGACTCCAGGACTTGGACACTTAACCCTCACACCCCACTGCTCAGATGGAACGAGCAGCCCTTGAATTTCGTTTTCCTCTTTGGGATCTTCCTCTGACCCTGTTACTATCCCCTGACTTGGCCGCGGGAGTGTGTTGTCCTCCCTCTGCCCTTTAAAGTCTGACCTAAGTGTTAACAACAAAAAGGAAGTTAACTAAAGAAGGAAAAACCCCCATAACAACAGTTGTTCAGGAGCATTTCAGGCATGTTAAAGGCGTCTGAAAGTTATGTCTGTCAGTGCCCTGGCTTGGCAATGCTGTGTAAGAATAAAACACGGCTTGACTCCCAGTACTGACACTTACTAGCTGTGTGACCTTCAGCAAGTTGTTGAAACTCTCTGAGCCTTAGTTTCCCTATTTGTCAAGTGGGAGAGTAGAGCTACTTCGCAGGATAGTAAAGACTAAATTAGTTATAATGAATTGAGAGCTGGCTTAACTGGTAGGTTAAACTAGTAGGTGTTTAACCACTGTGAGCTCCCTTTCCAGTGCTGTAGTGGTCACTATTTTTTAATTTTGGCCAAAAAGGAACAGCCAGAGTGTCCCTTGATCCTTTCTCTGGGGCAGGGTGAAAACCCCAAAGACCACTCCCTTCCCTTTCAGTTTGGTTTCCTGCTTGAGGACCAGGCCTTCCCTCTGCAGTGGGGAGGGCTGTGGTGACCACCATAGTGAGTGATTGGTGACTATAGTCACTTAAAGAAAAAGTTTATGACCTTGTGTGCACACATACCCACATCCACACAGAGGGACAGAAGGGAGGATCTCACCATCTTGAACTTAGAAAGACTGCATGAGCTTTCAGATGTCACTTCCAGGGGACCAGCTCTCCTTTCTGGCATGACTGCCACTTCTGCTTGATGTTGCCTCACCAATCCACCTGCCCCCTCTAGCCCACAGGTAGGCAGGGCAGGGGAGCACTGGGCTGATAGCCCTCTGCCGGTCATTTGATTTAATCCTTTTAGCCAGCTAGTGGGAAAGCTGTCATTCATTGTCTCTATGCTACAGATGAAGATAATGAAGCTCAGAGAGGTCCAGTCGCTGTCCAGGGTAATTTAGCTGGTAAGTAGTGAGGCTGGGACCAAACTCAAGATTGTGTGACTCTGCAAGTCATGATGCTGTTTTGCTGCCTGCTTCCACTGTTAGCAGGTGCCAGGCCTCTGGGCTCAGTTTCTGGTCTCAGGAACATGGATTTAGTCCAGCAGACCTCAGAGACCCCCTAGGCATAGCCACATGGCCTGTGGAGGAAGCCAAACCCAAAAGGTCTGTTTCAGAAGGGGCTTGGTGCTGGTGACGAACTGTTCACACATAAACTGAGGGACTCAAGGAAGTGGTGCAAGATTCAGGACCCAAAGGCACTGCTTTGTGCCATTTCCTGGAGCAGCTCTTCTAGGTTTCTCACATCTGCAGGGCCCCAGGCTGAGCATTGCTCAGCCTAGCGAAAGGGGAGTATAAGGCAGAGCATCTGACCAGGGCTGTGGTCTGGGTTTTAGTCTTAGCAGGCAGAACTGTGTGACTTAAGGTCACTCACATGAATTTTCTTTGCAGCAGTTTCCTTGTAGAATAGTAAGAACAGCATTTGTACCTCCACCCCCTTGCTTCATAGGGCTTAAAGAGAGAGAGGGAGGAAGGAGGGAAGGAAACATTCATTGTTAGTGTGTATTAAAATCTCATTTGTTATGATCAAAGAGTGAACGTGCTTGGAGAAGCAAAAAGCACAGTCGGGGTAGAAGAGTACACTGTCAGTGTGACTGTTGTTGATGCTGCTGTGGTTGTGCCCTGCCAATGTGTGTCATGCCTGATGTTTGAGGACCTCCCTCAGAAGTGAAATGGACATCCATTCCAGCCCCCTGCTTTGCTCAGAAGTCTTCTACTTAACACAGAAGTCAAGTTCCTCAGCCTCCTGCAGGAAGCCTTTTGAGATCAGCTGCCTGGGCCTTGGCTCCAGTCCTGAATTAGCTGCTACACACTCATCCCACTGTACTGCAAATATGCGCTGCCAAATAAAAGGCTGTGTTAAGGGATGGCTAGAGAGGGTGGGCCTCCCTCCCACCTTGGAGCTGCTCCTCCACAGTGTCAGGCATTGAGCCGGTTGTCTTACCATCAGGTCCCTGCTACTAATACCCAAAGGCAGAATAGCACCACGGTTGAAGGACAGCCCCTGGTGCCAGCAGGTCTAGGATCTAATCTCAGGCTTGTTGTGTTTTAACTCTGTGACTCAGTTTCTTAAACTGTACATTTTTGTGTGGCTTGAATGTAAAACACTTAGTGCCTATGCCATAGCAAGCACTAAGCATTAGCCATCAGCCGCAGCATCCTCTTGGCACTGCCACCACCATTTTCTTCTGTATTAGCAATGGAGAGGGCATGGTTTATGATGAGCTGTTACAGCAGGTACCGTTGGTGCTCTGGCCACATCCTCTTGGACCACCTGTGATTTCAGCTGCCTGTGGAGGATGGTATCTGAGCAAGCTGTCCCACCTCAGTCACTGTGTCTCTTGGCTTTTCTGACTTAGGACTCTTGCTGAGGCTGTGGTGGCCCACTCAGGCTGCCCAGGGTGGCCTGGATGCTCCAGCCTCCTGTCTGTAAGAGACAATTCCTATTCCACAGTTGGCTCCTCAGATGGCTCCTGTCGGTACAGAGTCCCAGGCGCTCACAGTGGTAATCACCTCTATCTGACGAGCCAGCTGGCCTGGGTCAGGACAAAGCCCAGAGCAAAGGCTGCTTGTCCCAGCTCTCTGGGTCTGTGCTCCAGGCAGCTGAGCCAGCTTCCTGGGCAATGCCAATGGTTTGGCTGCCTAGGTCCTCTCTCTTTGGCTCTGGCTTCTCTCCCAAGCTTCAGACTCTTCAGCTCCACTTTCTGTGTTGTGAGAGACACCACCCTTCATCCAGTTCCCCAAACCAGAAACCTGGGTGTCCGTGTCAGCTCTCTTTCCTTTCACCCCCACCCCCGACACCCTCCACATCTAGTCAAGCACTTGTCCTTGGCATCCACTCACTTCTGTCCGGTCCCCTCTTCCTTTCCATGCTACCCTGGTCCAAGACACTAGTAGGCATGGGCTGGGCCACTGCAACCACCCTCACTGGTCTCTGCCTTCAGACTAGCTCCCCTCTGTCCCTGCTCCCACAGTTGCTATGTGGTCCTTCTAAAGTACAAATCGGATCGTGTCACTTACCCCTTCACTCCGCATTGGCTTTCTACTGCTCTGATCTACCTCCATTTCCTAAAAGGTGAGCAAAGCCTTCATGATCTGAAGGTCCCTTTCCCTCCCTCTATCCCCCATCCTAGATGTCTATACTGGCATCACGTTAAACTGCCTTGAAGGCTCTAACTGGCTTGAAACAGACAGATTAGGCTAAGACCTGGAGTCAGACAGGCCTAGGGTGGATTTCTGCCTCTGTTTCTTGCCATTAATGTGACCTCAGACAGGGAATTTTTCCTCTCTGAGTCTTAGGTTCCAATCTGTAAAATGGGAATAATAGTGTCTAATGCTTGTTCCAAGGATTAAATGAGATAATGTGCACAGGGCATTTATCTCAGTGATCTGCAGGAAGGTCTCAAGAAACATGAGCTTCCAGATGGTTCCAGGTCTTCCTGCTTTGGCTCCAACAGCCCCCTCAGTCGGAATGCTCTGCGCTCTTCCTCCACCATCAACCCAATGACTTCTGATACTCAACTCATCACATCCTCCATGAAGCCTTTGTGGACCCTCTCCCTGGTCTCCACCTACCATTTCTATGCCCAGGACACAGGCCCATCACACCAAGTCCCGAGGGGCCTGTCTCCACCCCCATGCCATCTTCCACTGGATGGGAAGCTACCTGAGGGCAGGGCCACTTCTCTTCTGCCTTTGCAACTTCATGTCCAGTCTAGGTCAGGCACAGAGCAGCTGTCCTGGCAGAATTTGTGAACCAGCAAACTCCGGCAGATGCATGGACTCCTCTGGGGCGCACCACAGCTTACCTGCTCCCCTTGCCTTTCAGCCCCTACGCTTAGTATTTCTGGAAGGCTCCTGCTTCTGAGGAACCTGGAGTCACCACAGGGCTGGCCAGGGGCTGTTCATGACTCTTGCCTAACAGGCCGAGAGAAGTCAAGAAGGAAGACCAGCCGTACACCAGCCACGACCACAGGGCGATGGACACACCCAGGCAGCCTCTGCATCAGAGAATAGCAGAGCAGGGAGGATGGTTCTGTTTCACAGAAATGTTAAGTATTTTGCCCAAGGTCACGCAGCTAGCCCAGGCAAGAGCCAGGGTTTGAACTCAGACACCACGTCTCCAGAATTCATGCTCCTAACCATTCTGTTGTACATTCTTATACAGCATTCAGGCTTACTATGGGCTGGACTTGAACTTGTCCACCTGTCGCCCCCTGCTTTAAAGTCTCCAAGGATTCCCAGGACTCTGACTCATGGTCCTGTAGCTTCTGTTCACATGCCTGCAGGGACTGGCTGCCCACCATAGGTCATTCCAACTTTGGACAGACCTAACTTTTCGATGGCCTCTTGTGGACCTGGTATCATTCTTCCTGAAGCTTTCACTCAGGGGTTTGCAGTCCACCTGTGGCCATGAAGGCAATTGTATCCCCTCCACCCCCCTGCACACAGTAGTGCTTTACAAAGTTGAAGAGAGTAGCCAGGAGCCCTGTGGCTTCTCTTCTCTGAGGTCATCCCCCAGCCCTTCCCTCTTCCTCACATGCTATGGCTTGAGGCTTTACACCACCCTGGCCATTCCCTAAAATTACTCTAATTTCTAACTGTGCCACACACTGAGGTCCCCAGCACAGAACACTTAGATCCCAGCATGGCACAGTTAGTCCAGAAGTGTAGGCACCACTGCTGCTCGGCTCCATGAATGCAGCCTAACACGCACTGACTCCTTGGTGCCCATGTCATGGCTGGTTTACCTGGGCTTGCTTGTTACTCTAACCCCCAGGGCCTTCTCTTCCTCTTTTCACTGCCTTTCGACAGAGAAGGGGAATAGAGCAGACAGATGAGAAGCAACTTGATATCATGGAAAGACCCTCAGCCTGCCAGTCCCCAGCCTCAACTCTTCCACTACCTAGGAGTGCGACACCTTGGGGTGTGTGACTTCGGGTAAGTCAGTTTCCCTCTTTGGGCCTCAGTTTCCTCATCTGTAAAATGGGAAAGTTGGGCTACATGATATATATGACCTCTTCTTGTTCTATGACTATTTCTTTGACTTTACCTGGCTCAGGAATGGGAGCCCCAAGCAGACAAATAGACATATATCACTTAATCTCCACAGGTATCATAAGTTCTCCTACTATAACTGTTTCACTGAGAGGACAGTGAGGCTCAGAGAGGTCATGTGGCCTGCTCAAGGTCACATGGTTCTTGTGAGTGGCAGAGCCGGGATTCGAGCTCGGGCCTCTCTGATCCCCATGTCAGCAGTCTCCCCCACCCCCACCCACATCTCACAGCTTGTTTAAAAGGAGAGGGAGGACTTTGAAAATGAGTCCTGCAAAAATTCAGAGCAGTGCCAACCGGATGCTCAGTGCATCTTAATGATGTTCTGAGTCTAAGAAGGGTCATTACAAAGGGATCACAGGGAGTCTTCCTTTCTGAGGCCCCACGGAGGGAAAACAGGCTTAAATGGCAGAGAGGTTCAGATAGACATGAGGAAAATGGCTGGTCCCACCAGACATTTGATGGACAAGTCACCTAGAGGGGACCTTAAAGAACAGGGCAGGGGCCTGGCTGTCATACAGAGTTAGGTGTGTGACTAGCTGTCCCACACCACTTCCTCAGAATGCTAGGGACACAGAAACGGATGAGTGAAGGACTGGATAGAAAGACGTTGGGAACAAAGTGGTTGAATGGAATGAGCCCTCATGTGGAGAGGCTTGTCTAGGGAACTCAGTTCCGGGGTTCCAGAGTGACACAGCCTCTCTGACCAAGTCTTTGAAGGAGGGGAAGGGAAAGGTAGAGGACTGAGGAGGTGGCCGAGCCATCTTGGCAACTTTCCTGGTGTGGCAGAGCCAAGATGCGTCTGGAAAAGCGAGGGAAGACGATCTAGGAACGAAGGAGAGCCTGGGGGCACAGGGGAGAGCTAGGAGAGGCAGGGGCCGGAAGGCACTTGGTGGAGAACCCCGTGGTTTCCCCTCCCCCTCCACACTGTCAACGAGGGCTCAGGCTACCCTCCTGACCCCTGGAATTCCAGGATCACCCAACAGCGCCACCTGGTGGCGATGTGGGAGAGGTGCTCAAGGAAGCAGAGACGAGGTGGGAGAAGGGGAAAAGGGCCCAGCCAACTCAGAAAGAGAGGAAACTGTTGCTTCCTGCCTTGGGGATGTGGTGCAGGGCTCCCCATGGGGTCTCTGGGCCTAAGCAGAGCCGTGCTTTAAGGGTCCTGCCTGCCTGAAGCA
This sequence comes from Galeopterus variegatus, assembly GCF_000696425.1. Classification (NCBI taxonomy): domain Eukaryota; kingdom Metazoa; phylum Chordata; class Mammalia; order Dermoptera; family Cynocephalidae; genus Galeopterus; species Galeopterus variegatus. The sequence goes on along the minus strand of NW_007727003.1, from coordinate 206,072 downwards.
CTTCCTCTCTTCTCTGAATTCTGGCCTTTAGAATCTGTTGGGCTAAGCCAGGGCTTCCATACCCCGTAGATCCCCAAGTCTCCCTGAAAAACAAACTTCCCTTTCTGGGATGACGAGGGGCTGAGAATGCAGCTGCTGGCTGGCCCTGCCTCCGGGGTTCATCTGGTCATGGTCGGGTCACAGTTGTTGTCAGGTCAGCACAGTGGGGTTGTTGGGCAGCACTGGAGGGGACTGGCAGTCGGATGGTGGGGAAACTTCCCGGTGGGCTGCATACCACTTCACTTCTCTCCCAGCTGCACCCTCTCCAAGGTCCAGGAGCTTTCAGGAAGCAAGCAGAAATTCTTTCTCTAAGAAAGGTGGGGCTCCAGAGTTAGAGCATAAAAATGGTGTCATGGTTCGTAAGAAAGACACAATGGAACTTGGGATTGAGGGTCTAACTGAAACTCTCTCCAAGCTTATGTGAGAAGGAAAATACCTAACAGAGACAGGTACTATTTCCATTCCCATTTTACAAATACAGAAACCAAAGCTTACTGAGGTTTAGTAACTTGCCTGTGACCACACAGCCAGTAACCAGGTGCAAAAGGTGGGCTCTGGACCATGGTCTGTCCCACGAACTAGCCCCAGCTCTAAACCAGGAACTGAGCCATGCACTGTGGGGACACACAGAGCACAACACATAGGAGGTGCTCAATAAGTATTAGTTGAATTAGTAGATCCTTCCCTAGAAGGGTGGATAGGGAAGCAGAGTTGCCAACAATTGGCTCTAACCCATGGCAGAATGAACCGGCTTAAATTGGGAATAAAGTGCAAAACTGCATAAGAAAAGGAAAGCCTTCATAAAGGATGGGACTTTGAGAGGTGTCTTTCAGGAGGGGCAGAATGTCCACAGACCCTGAAAGGGGTGTGGAGGTGAGGGTTTGGGCATTCTGTATGGGAAGTCTGCACGCGTCACCCCCGATCTCATTCATTCATTCCTTCACTCTCTGCAGAACGACTCTCTGGACCAGCCTGTCTCTAACAGCAGCCCCCCCCTCCTTTGCACCTTATTGTGCTGCATTTCTCTTCATATCACATATCTCGACCTGCCAATTTGCTATATGCTTACGTGTTTATTGTCTTATTCCTCTGCCAGAATACAAATTCCACAAGGAGGGATTTTAAGGATTTTGCTCTCTTCTGCATCTGAAGTGCCTGGAAGGCTCTGGGCACTCAACACATTTTTGTGAAATAAATGCCTAAATGGATGAGTGAATTCCAGGACAAGGGGACAACAGGAACAGAGCACAGACCGACCTCACCTGTCCCTGGACCACTGAGCTGCACTGCAGGACGCAGCATGAAAGATCATGGTGAGGGAGAGATCATTGGGGGAAGGCCGGGGAAGGCCTCGGAGGTCAAGCTAAGGAGTTTGACTTTATTTTGTCCCGTCAGTGGTGGGAAACCATTGAGGGTTGTGAGTCAGAGAGTGACAGGATCCAAGCTAAGTTTCAGAAAGATAGCTTAGGAAATGTTAATTTATAATGAAATGTGTAATGAGAACATAGTGTAATGGATGGATCAGAGAGCAGAGGCAGGAAACTAGGAAGGAGGAGGTTGCTTCTTCTTTTCCTTTTTATCTTTTTTTACTGACCAGTAACGGGATCACAACCCTCGGTGTCACGCCCGTACTGGGGACCAGCAACAGGATCACAATCCTCGGTGTTGCGCCCGCACCGCGCTCAGCCAGTGAGCGGGAACTGGTCTCCACATGGGATCCGAACCCTCAGCGGGAGCACTGCCACACTCCCAAGCAGCGCATTCTCCAGTGCGCCACCGGGCCGGCCCAGAGGTTGCTTCTTCTGATGAGAGGTACGGAGGCCATTTGTTCAGCACATGAAGGGTGGAAGGGAGGAAGGGAGGAAGGCAGTGGTGATGGTGGAGAAGAGAAAGCCTCACAAGGACACATTACAGGGGGGATAGGATTCAGTGATCAGTGAGATGGGAGAGGAGGTGTGGAGGGGCCTTTGGCCAAGTGAGGGGCTCAGAAGGGTGGTGTGAGTGTGTGCACCTGCATGTGTGTGCTCATGTAAGTGTTGGGGCCTGAAGCAAACATGGTGGGCAGTTTTGGTGACATGGGTGGTGGGTGGAGGGGCCACTATACCAGCCTGTCCATTGTCAGTGAGCCACATGGCAATGCCAGCTTGATGCTCAGGAGAGAGGTGGGAGCTGGAGTCATCAGGTCTCAGGAGAGAATGAAATTCCCAGGATGAGAGTGGGGATGGAGTGAGAAGGGGAGAAGGCGCAGGCAGGACAGAAGTCTCTAGAACACCGTTACGAGGAAAGGGAAGGAGGCAGAGGTGGGGGGAGCCAGTGAAGTCATGGTCAGAGGAGTGGGAGGATGACCCAAGGATATTGTCACAGACCCCTGGGCCAGGGCGTCATTGACACACTCACTTCTTCCTTGATGGAACCTTTCGACCCCAGCTGAGTCCTGTGTCCCTCCCCTGCTTTCCCATTCTCCCCATTACAGGAGCAGGCTGTGTCCCTCCTCAGGGTCAACACTTGTACTATGTTTGTACTACATTGGGGTTGGGACTTCTACTTCAGGCAGAAATAATTTATTAGTGGCATCTAGAGTTAAACATAACAGTTTTTAAAAAACTGCCAAAGCTTCATTGGAGTCTTACCCAAAGTAGCCTTGTCCTTCCCATCCATCCATGTGGTAGCGAGGGCTGTGGTCTAAAGATAAGACCCAATGTCCAAATGTGGGCCCCAGTGGGAGGGGGCCAGGGGATGTTTTGACCAGATTTGGGAGTGGAAGACGCCTGAGCCGACCAAGGCTGAGGGGAGGAAGGAGACTCAATGGCTGCCCTCCCTTGAGCAGCTCCCTGACTGATGGGGAGACCTGCAGGTGTCAGATGATAGGGACTAAATGCCACGGTGCCCGGCTCACTCTGCCAGGTGGCTGGGGGGATGAGGGACCAGGGAAGACTCTGGACTTTCATCGCCACAAGATAGGGTCCTGCCTGCCCACTGACAGGGTGCACAAGGCCGTATACTCACACGCAAGATGGGTCCAGCCACCACATAGGGCCCTGTCAGCTTGTAAGAAAAGATTTTTTCTCCTCAGTCCTGTCTGGAGAGTCTGAGGGGCCTAGAATCCTGACCTCCTCTGACTTTGCCAGTTGGGTGCGGCCCTAGAAAATCACCGGCTCCCCCTGTTCTTTCTACTTGGAATTGCTGCTCTGGGTGGGCCCGGCTTTCCTTTTGGAGGTAGGATGGGGGAGGCACGGCCCTTGGAGAAAGAGGACCAGGAGGGTTATAAAAGAAACATAGGAGAGGATGAAGAGGAGTGAGAGCCCTGCTCAGGTGCACATAATTCCCCATCATTACTTAGAGTCTAATAGGCAGCTCACACTAGCACGTCCCAGACCAATCTTGCTTCCCTCCCATGCCTCCCCATCTCTCTGTGTAGCCTCTGCTCTTCCGGTTGCTCAGGCCCAGACCTCTGGACACAGCCTTTGACCAGTCCGTCAGCGCTTCCTATGGTCTCTCCCTTCAGATGGCATTCTGAAGTGAGCCTGGCCCCACATGCTCTCCTCTGTCACCTGGGCTGCTCATAGGTCTCCGTGCTCCTACCCATGTCCTGCACAGGAGCCAGAGTGATTCTTTAAAAACATAAATCAGGTCGTGTCAAAGTTCAATTGTTGTTCACGGCCCTCACAACTAAACCTAAAGTCCTTCTTTGGCCTAGAAAGCTCTGTGCCACCTGTTCCCTGGAAACCTTTCTGACCTCATTTCCAACTACCCTGCCCACATCCGCTCAGTCCAGGCCAGCTTCTTCCTTGCTGGTCCCCAAACTCAGCAAACTCATCCCTGAGGCACGGCCTTTGTGTTGGCTGTCCCCACTCCCTGGGGGACTCTGCCCCCAAATGCTCCCACGACTCTCTCCTTCCCTTACACACTACTTCCTAGTACATGCCTGGCACATATGGGGGAAGGAATGAATGAGTGTATGATAATACCTGTTTTAACCCTGTGCCTGGACACAGTAACAATAACTGGCATGTAACAAGAGCCTGGCCTATGTTCTCCTTTTTTGGCTGTGAGATCTGCTCCCACCATCAAGGGCACCGCTGGTTTTCTGTACAGGAGGCCTGACCTACACAGAGAAGGTGGAAATCAGCTCTGCAGAAAGGTCCACATGCATGTGCTGCCACTGGCCACCAGAGGGCACCACACACGGCGGCATCTTCCCACCGCGGCTCCGGCTGCCTCTGCAGCGACCTGCCAAGCTGAAGCCTTCCTACGCCCACGCGGCACGGGAACAATGCGAACTTGATGGCCACAGGCCGGGGTTTCTGAGCCAGCAGCATATGGCTCCCTGCATATCCCCAACCCAGGTCCTGAGGGCTTTTAAAAGAGGGCAGGTGAGATTTTGAGGGTTTAAAATGGCTTTTCCGACCTATTTGTCAAGCCCCAACCCCAGCACCTTGAGTCACCTGGGGTCACATGTCTGACAACATCCTCCTTTCTCCATCCTAAAAATACAGAAACCAGAACCTGAAGCTTTAGTGAGGTTAAGTAACACACATCCTCTGTCTGACAAAGCCCTTTAAGCCCGCCCCTGCACAGCCTTCTCAGCCTCTCCCAGCTGACTGGGCCTGATTTCCAAGGAGGCCACTGCTCCATGCACGCAGGCTCTATAGTAATTGCTGCTGTGGATTGCAGTGGTGAGCGTCCCCAGATCAGAGACTGGTTTAATGAGAGAGGAAGGGGGAAGGAGAGAGAGACAGATTAGGCACCAACTTGGTGGATACCCAGGAGGCTCTTAGCAGATTTCTCAGCTCCCAGACCCAGTTTGACACCTCTAGCATCCTCCTGTCCCCACAAATCCCATCTCTCCTTCTAGACCCTCCCCCCTCCTTCCTCTCTGTGGGAACCCCGTGCAGGTGGTCAGCCTTGCGGGCTCTCAGTGTGGGTAGTGTTTTGGAGATAACCTCACTGTTTCTGGGTACATCCAGCAACCTCAGGTCCCAGGAACTCAGTGCTCACTACTCCTACCCCCATCCCAGGTCCCTGTGTTGTGTTTTGGCCCATTGTGATTGGTGGGAATGTCTTCTCACCTTGGCAAGCAAACTCCATCTCCCAGGCTCTGCTGCCCATAACCTCGCCTGTTTTTCCCATTGCCCCATCTCAGGGAGAATTCCGTGCTGCTAAGAACTGGGGCCCTCACTTGATACAAGGCCAGAGGGAGACTGGGCAGGGCAGGGCAAGAGCAGCGAACTGTTGGCTTAACCAATAGGTGGAGTGAGGTGAGGATGTAGGGGGGAGGGTGAGTTCAAGGATGGAGTCAAGACAGCATTTGAAGTGGGTGAAGTCCGTCTCCCAGACCCTCCTGTTGTCCACATAGCTCCTGCTTTTTGCTCATTCTCACTGAAATCTCCTTTAAAAAATTCTTCCCACCCACTCCCAGGTGCCCCATGTGTCGGATCATTTTGCCTGCAAAACCAACTGCTTTTATTATGTAACGATGAGTGTGTCTACCCAGTGTTAGCAATCTGAACGCTTATAATGGTTAACATAGCTTGTGGCCGCCTCACTGAAAAGTGTGAGAATTCAGCCCAAAGTAAAGCCACTGGGCATTCTGTTTTCCCTGGGCAGCCTTGTCACAAATAACGGTATGACTTTTCCTCGGGCTTTTTGAAATCTAAAATAACTGAAGCACCCCAGTATTACTACCCCAAACACCCAATCTCTGGGGATTCCTGGGTGCAAACCCTGGCTTTGGTGTCTGACTTTCTCTGTCCTGCAAAGTTCCACTCATACTTGCTCTGTGAAGAAGGATTCACTAGCTAATTTTATAAAAGTTTTCACAAAGAATTGATTAGTGGACTAATTTTAACAATAGCCTATTATAGTGCCTTAGCCCAATAAAATACAGGGGTCTCTAGAACATACAATTGTATGTACAGTCTGTTTATAACTACATTAAAAACAACAACAAGGGATAGGATTTCTATCTATGGCATAGTGAAGAGGTTGACAAATCCTCTCATACAAAAATAACTGGACAAAATTGTCAAAAACAATCATTTCAAGGGCTCTGGAAATTAATCAAATACAAGCACATCAAGAGACATATATTCACAAATTGTTGAATTTTTGGTAAGAACAATGGGAGTCTGTGGTGTTTTTGTTTGGGGCTACTCCTCCAACCCCAAGCTTGGGTGAGGTGGAGCTACCAGAGTGTGGCTGGCTATGAAAACCAGCAGCTTCACTGCTGGAGGAGGCTGCCTTGATTTGGAGAGCAAGAGAAAGTCCCATGTTAGTGGAGTTTTCAGTAAAAGTAGCAAACTTGGTATAAGACAAATGGGCTAGCCCACAGCCCTGCTTGCCTGAAGTTGTGATGCTGCTTGTGGTGGTAGAGTGCCCAGAAATTTGACAGAAATCTGGAAGTAAGAGACCCAAAAAGGGACTAGATATGCTTTTCATACATCTCTGGCTGACTAGGAGACTGCACTCATTCCCAAGCATGACCCGGGAGGAACTGGTAGGAAATAAAAGTTAACTTAAAAACTTGCCCGAACTTTAAACAATGCTTTCCAACCCACACACAGATCCATTGATGGAGGGTGGAAGCCTTAGTGACTCAAGGTGCTTGAGTACAACCTCTGACCAATAATTGGCTGCCCACTAAGCTATGCAGACACAGGGGCAATGCATTGAAAGCTAAGCTAAAAAGAGAAAAAAATAAGAAAAATACAGGTCCGGGACATTAGTGGCAGCCCATTGCAAGAAGACAGATAACCACAGATTAAATTCAGCCAAGTCACTCAAAAATACAACCAAGTCAAACCAGCAACAATTTTGAGAAGAAAAAAACCAGAAGTCATAGTTGGTACAAAATACCAAAAAATGTCCAGTTTTTAACAAATTATAAGACACTAAAAGGAACAGTATACTGTGCTCCATACTCAGAAAAAAAAAAAAAAGCAGTTAACAAAAACTCTCCTCAGTGGTCCCAGTTGTTGGATTTAGCAGAAAAGGATTTCAAAGCAGCTATTATAAACATCTTTGAAGAATTAAAGGAGGGCTGGCCAGTTAGCTCACTCAGTAGAGCATGGTGTTGATAACACTAAGATCAAAGGTTTAGATCCTCCTACCAGCCAGCTGCACCCACGCCCCACCAAAAAAAGAATTAAAGGAAAATATGATGACAATTGCTCAACAGGTAGGGAATCTGAGTAAGTAAATACAAATATTTTTAAAAACCAACATATAAATTCTAGAATTGAAAAGTATAGTAACTGAAATGAAAAATTCATTAGATGGACCTAACAACAGATTTGAGATGTCAAAAAAAAAAATTGGTGAACTTGAGGGTAGATCGATAGAAATTATCCAATATGAAGAACAAAGAGTAAAAAGATGGAAAAAATATAGCGTATAATATTTTGCAACAATAAGAAATGTATCAAAATATGTGTAATGAAAAGTCTTAGGAGAGGAGAGAAAAAGGGGCAGAAAAAGTATTTGAAAATAAAAATGGCTGAAAACTTTTCAAATTTGATAGAAAAACAATGCAGGTACAAGAAGGTAAAAATCCAAATCAGGGTAATCACAAAGAGATCCACACCTAGACACATCATCATAGTCAAACCATTGAAAGCTGAAGTAAAGAAAAATCTTGAAAGTAGCGGGAGAAAAATGACTCATCACATAACAAGAACAATGATATGATCTTCTTCTGAGAAACAGTGGAGTTCCCAAGGCAGTGGAATGACATAGTCAAAGTACTGAAAAAAGAAAATAATAAGTCCATATCCAGTCAAATATCCTTCAAAAAACAAAAGCAAATATAACCAATAATACTTTTTAAATAATACAAAAAAAGATAAGTTAAAAAGCAAAATCCTAATGCATCAAAACTTGTGTGAAGCCATTAAAGCAGTACTTAGGGAGAAATTTATAGAATCACATGCCTAAATTAGAAAAGAAGATCTCAAATCAATGACCTTTGTTCCCAACTTAAGAAACTAAAAAAGGAGAGCAAATGAAACCCTAAATAAGCAGAAGGAAGAAAATAATAAAGATTAGTGTCACCTCTCCCAGAGTGATGGAGACTCAAAGGATTACTCAAAGCCCATTTCTCCAGAGCAGTGAGAGGCCCAGAAGGGGTTAATTCCAGGAACAGATCCTTCGAGAGAGAAGGATTCCTGGGAAATAATCCTGAATGAGGTTTTCTCTCAGTTTTTATTGTCCAGGCAAGAAAGTTATAGAAAAGGAACACAGGTGGTTACAAAAAGAACAATGAGATAGTTGTCATGGCAACACTTAGTTCCCTAAGAAACTCAAAGAAACAGCTGAAGACAGATGAGGAACATCTCCCAACCATCAACCTTGAAGCCTTTAGTTCACATGCTTTCCCATCATTAGGTTTAGTGGCACCAAGGACAACTGCCCTTATAGCAGGCATTTTTGCTGTGTTACGATTTTTTTTATCTACAACTGAGAATTTAGTCCTGGGAAAGTTTTCTGTTTTTCCCAAGCTTAGCATTTCTATGTGTAGTTCTAAAAAGTTAGGCAATTCCTAAAAGTACAGGGCTGTGGCCTTGCTAAAACTACATTTGCTTTATTAGTGTTGGTATCCTCCACAGATTAGAATGGAAATCAATAAAATAGAAAACAGAAAACAATAGATAAAATCAATCAAACTGAAACTGGTTTATTGAGGAGATCACTAAAATTGATGTGTCTAACCAGTCTAACCAGAAAAAAAGAAATATAACCAATATTAGAAATGAGAGAGATGACATTAATATCAAATTCTACAGACATTAAATGATAATAAAGAAAAATCTAATGGACAACTTTATGCCAATAAATTCAACATCTTAGGTGGGATGGATAAATTTCTTGAGAGACACAAACCACCAAAAATCACACAAGAGGAAATAAATAACCCAATACCCCATACTTATTTAAAAAATAAATATTTAGTTAAAAAGCTGGCTCACAAAGAAAATTCCAGGCCCAGATAGCTAGACTGATTAATGCTACCAAACATTTAAGGAAGAAATAATTCTACACAGTCTTTCAGAAAATAGAAGAGAGAATACTTCTCAAATCATTCTATAAGGCCAGACTTACACTCACCCCAAATCAGACAAAGATGTCACCAAAAAATAAAACTACAGACCAATATACATAGGTGCACAAACTGAAAAAAAATTATCAAATCAAATCTAAAAGAACATAAAAGTATAATACATCATGACCAAATGGGGTTTACCCTAGGAATACAAGGATGGTTTAACTTTTTAAAATCAATGTAATTCACCATATTAAAAAAATTAAAAGGCAAAACCACATGGTCATCTTAACAGACACAGAAAAAGCATTTAGCAAAATCTGGTATTCACTCACGATAAAATCTCTCAACAAACTAGGTATAGAAGGGAGTTTTTTGATTTGATAAAATGTACCTATGAAAAAGCTTTAGCTAATACCATACTTTATGGTGAAAGATTGAATACTTTTCCTCTAATATCAAGAAGGCAACGATGTTTGCTCTCATCATTTCTGTTCAAGATTTATTGGATATTGTAGACAGTGCAATAAGGCAAGAAAAAGAAAGAAATGGCATCCAGATTGGAAAGGAAGACCTTAAACTGTCTTTATTCACAGATGATATAATTATGCAGAAAATACAGTGGAATTTACAAAAAAAGCTACTAGAATTTATGAGTAAGTTTAGCAAGATGTCAGAATACAAGATCAATGTACAAAAATCAGTCAAATTTCTTTTTCTTTTTTTTTTTATTCCTTTTTGTCTTTTCTACTGACCGGTAACGGGATCACAACCCTCGGTGTCGTGCCTGCACCGCACTCAGCCAGTGAGCAGGAACCGGTCTCCACATGGGATCCGAACCCTCGGTGGGGGCGCCGCCGCGCTCCCAGGTGACGCATTCTCCAGTGCGCCCCCGGGCCGGCCCCAGAAATCAGTCAAATTTCTTTTTCTTTTTTTTTTTATTCCTTTTTGTCTTTTCTACTGACCGGTAACGGGATCACAACCCTCGGGGTCGTGCCTGCACCGCACTCAGCCAGTGAGCAGGAACCGGTCTCCACATGGGATCCGAACCCTCGGTGGGGGCGCCGCCGCGCTCCCAGGTGACGCATTCTCCAGTGCGCCACCGGGCCGGCCCCAGAAATCAGTCAAATTTCTAAATGCTAACAAAAAAGAATTAGAAAGTTAAATTAAAAACATCACTTGCAATAGCATTAAAATATGAACTACTTAAAAACAAATCTGACAAAAGATGCTAAACATGTATACACTGAAAATTACAAAACACTGCTGGTAGAAATGAAAGATCTAAATAAACAGAAAGGTTTACTTACTGCATTCCCAGATCAAGAGACTCAAAATTGTTAAGACATCGATTCTTCCCAAATTAATCAATATAGTCAATACAATCCCAGTAAAAATCCCAGCAGGATTTTTAATAGAAATTGACAAATTAGTTCATATGTTAATGCAAAGAACCCAGAATAACCAGAACAATTTTGAGAAAGAACAAAGTGAGAGGGCTAACACTGCCTGATCTCAAGACTTATTATAAGGCTGCAGTAATATATGATGTCGATGTCAAGATGAACAAATAGATACATGGAGCAGAAAGCAAAGTTCAGAAATCAACTCACACATATATGGACAATTGATTTTGGATAAAAGTGCAAAAGTAACTTTGTGTAGAAAGGATAATCTTCCAATAAATGACTCTGGAACATTCGAATAGCTATAGGCAAACACATGGACATAGACTCTTTCCTAAATACTGTAAATAAAAATCAACTTAAAATGGATCATAGACCTAACTGAAAGAGCTAAAACTATACAACTTCTATAAGAAAACAGAAACATTTTGTGACACTGTGACCTTCAATTACTCAAAGACCTCCTAGATGTGACACTAAAACATCATGATCTACAATGATTACAAGAGTGTGGTGGTCCTAGAACATGAATAAACAGACCAATAGGATAGAATAGAAAGTCCAGAAATAGTCTGAGTACACGTATGAATTTATATATAATAAAGATGACATCTCACAACAGTGGGGGTAGAGATGATTGGGCACAGCCTAAGTGTCCATCACTAGAGGACTGGTAAAGTGAATTATGGTATGTCCATACGTGGAAAACTATGCTGATAAGAAAATGTTGTTCCCAGAGTCTAGAGGATCAAGTACAAACTCACAAACTCAAAAGCCTCCATTTCCAGCTTTATCTCACGTGTCATCCCTCAGGCACCAACTCAACCAGACTGGTCCTGATTCCCTGAGAATACCATGTGCTCTGGGACCTGAGTCTTTGTTCTTTCTACCTCCCTGCATGGAATGTCCACCCCTTCCAGCTTAATCAATGACTTTCAAGGCCTTCTTCCTGCTTCCCTGTTAAGACTTCATAAAAGAGGAATGTAACAATGATGATGAGGAGGAGGATGATCATACTCCTGTTTGCTGGGCAGCTACTGGGCTAGGTGCTCACTTGGTGCTGTATTGTATTTCAATTAATCTTCCCATTGACCATGTGAAGAAGGAATTTTAATCTCTGTTTTACACACACAGGAAACTGAAGCCAGAGGAGGTAAATCCAGGAATAGTGCAACACCATCACCCAAACCTTGGTGTTTGAGGTCAGCCAGGCCTGGCCTAGACTCCCAACTCAGCTCCTTCCTGTCTCTGTGACCTTGGAAAGTTATGTCGTCTACAGAAGCTTTAATTTAGTCATCAGTATAATGGAATAATAAGGATGCCTACTTCATGGAGTCATTCAGGATTAATGAGACACCGAAAATAAAATACTTAACACACTGCTTGTGACACGGTAAGTGTTCAATGACTGGCCAGCCACAAAGTCCTTGCAGTGATCGATTCTACCCACTGCCCCATGTTGACATCTCCCTCCCTTGAAATATGAAGTCCCGACCACTCAAGCCTCTTGTTATACCAACACCACCATGACAGCCGACACCATATTACCTTTATCTATCTCCATTTGTCTTTCTTCCATCATCAGTTAGATCATAAGGGTTCCCAGGGCCATGACTAGCTCATGAGTTTCTCTGTATACTCCCTCACTGGACCTGGCACTTAGTAGATGCTAAAAAAATGTATATTGATTAATTAAATCTCAAGAGAGAGAATAGGGAAGGTAAACAAAAAAGGGAGAAGAAAATTAAAATAAAATGAGAAAAAGCTAAAGACTAATTTAATTGTAGAAACGTTAATGCCAGGCTCAGGCTGGAGAGGAAGTGAGAGAGGCAGAGACTCCCATGAGGTGGACAGGAAGTGAAATAGCAATGACAGGAAGTGGAAAAAGAGGGTGTGAAAGTAATGCCATGGACTAGGGAGACATCTACATTTAGAGGGACTCCTCTTGGGCAACACCGAGTTCCCCTTTTCTTGAATTCAATAAGGTATGGATGACCAAAATGAGATGAAAAGGTCATTGCTAACTCCCAAATGCCTTAAGCAATGGAGCCTTATTGTTTGGAGATGATGGTGGTGGTTGGAGGACTTTGAACTGATCACAAGCTGTGCGTGTGCTCTGCTGGGACAAAGACAGTGTGCAGCTGGGAGTATCGGTGGGTGAGGGTGCTGCCCACTCCAAGAAGCAGTTCCCTTCTCTATCCTCCACACTAGGCATGTCCTGATTGGGAGTTTGCTTCTAGTTTTGATCCATGGACTTTACAGAAGAAGGAGCAATGGGAGAGAGTCTAGAGAAGTCAGTGGGAAATGAAATGCTCTCCCTTCCTTCCATGTTCACCCTCTGAAATCTCACCCATCCTGTAAGGTTTGCTGCGAAGAAGCCTCCTGGATGTCAGAGTGGACTTGATCATTCTGCACGTTCCTATTCTACTGGTTTCTTCTCAGTGACGGGATTCACCCCAAGCTGTTTTGCATGAAGGGTGAGAAAGACTTCCTCACCCCAAACTGTGAACTCCTTGAGAGCAGAGACCCATCTTACTCATTTCTGTACTGCCTGATGTGGGCCTTGTTCTGGGGCTGGCATCTGGTGCCTGTCATGTAACAAGCCCCCCATAAATATTGGTTGGTCGAGGTCTTTCTGTAGAGGACTGGACAAGAGGTTGTGACTTGGAAGGATACAGGAGGCCAGATGAGATGACCCACTGCAGTGCTCCCATGCACCCTGGATTTCACACATCTTATCACCAATGACATAGGGTTCACGTATACATTTCAGGCCCCTCTCCTGCAACCAGATCCTTGGGAGCAGGGATTGACTGAGTTGTGCTTAAAGTAGGCACAACATAGGTGCTGAATAATTGTTTATTGATTGAATGGACACAGCCTTATAATACCATTGATTGCTTTACTGCTCAGCAGAGCTGAATCCTCTGGGAATCATGGTGTTGTCCTTCAAACTCAGAGCAAGTCCTTGGCAGCAGGACCTACCATGCTCTCCTCAAACTTGCATTTGATTCAATTCATCTCCCAGGTCAGACCTATGAAGATCTTCAAGAGTGGCTCCCAAATATGGCTACACATTAAAATTCTTGGGGGAGCTTTTAAATTTCTGGTTCCCAGGTCACATTTCAGATCAATTAAATCAGAATGTCTGGGGGCAAGAGCCTGGCATCCTTGGTTTTTAAAGACCCCCCAATGATCCCAGGTGATCTTTAATGACCTAGAGACCTCAAATGATTCCCAATCAGTGCTTTGTAAAGACCCCCAAAGGTCCCAAGATCATCATTGCAAGTGATCCCAACGGAAAGCCAAGTTTAGGAACCATTGGTTTGGGAAATTAATTTTCATTATTGAAATTTAATTAGTCTCAACAAATCAGAAAGTTAACAAGGAGACCCATGCCTCTGATACAACATAAATGGAGGCACCACTGTAGAACATTTATCTAAGAGCAAAAAATCTGGTGTGATGGCCAGAATTTGTCCCAGTGCTGCCAACATTTGTAGATCATCCTGAGAGGTAGGATCAGTTAGGCACCTCCTGCTCAGCACACTTACTCTCTCCTTCCTGTGTCTGCTTATTCAGTAGATTATTTGTTGCCATGTTTTTCTCCTCACTGGATTGTAAGCAACTCAAGGGCAGAAACCGTGTCTCTGTAAGCATGCTGAGTGACCCATGGTAGATGAGTGACACATGTTTATGACATAAATGTGTCCATGAATTCACTCATTTTTTCATGCATTAATTCAACCAGTGATGACAATGGCAGACAGAAAGGTATAGCACTGGCAGAAAAGAGGAGTTAATTAGGAAGAGAGAAAAGAGAATAGGTCCCATTAGACAGAATTAAAGGTGGGGAAGTAAAAGCTGAAGAAGAAAAGAAAAAAGAACAGGATATTCATTTATATTCACGTTATGCAGTGGTAGGCAAGTTAGGTTGGATATGTCTTTTTAATCAAATGAACTTAATAGTTAATGTCTTTAAGTACATTGTGCTTTTTCTTCTTTTAAGGATATTTATCACAACTGAAAATAATTAATTATTATGGTATTATTTGCATACTGTCTCTTTCCTCCTCCAAGCTGTTAGCTCTAGGAAGGCAGATACTACCTGTGGCATTCACTTCTGTGTCCCCAGTGCCTAGCACAACATGACACAGTGGTGCTCAGTGAAGATTTACCAGGTGACTCAATAGATTGCTCATGGTTTCAGTTCCCTCTTTAATATATAACATATATAAATTGGCATTCAACAATTGTTAATTCATTACTACGATAGAGAAAAACAACAGATACTAAGCCCCTACTCTGTGCGATGCCCTATGCTGGAAAAAAAGGGACAACTGAAAGTGTAAAGAAGTTGCACCTTTTAGAAGGAGTAGGGTTTGAGGACCCTGTGTCACCGCTTTTCCTTGCCCCCCTGCCCCCTATCTCCAAAGAACCTCAGCAGACTCCAGCATCTACTCACAACACTCCACGTGTGGCCACACCCAGGCAGCAAGCCCGGGAACCACTAAGACTGGTCTTCCACTTCACTACCACCAGGTGGCAGCACAGAGCCCACTGACTAATGGGCCTAAGGCTGGCCAAGGCTGCATCGAGGGCCTGCGCAGGGTCTCTGTCTGAAGTGCAGGGGAGGGAGGGGCCCCAGCCCCTGGCCCTCTGGCCTTAAAATGCTGTTGAAGATCAGCCTCTTTTTCTATTTCCAACCCCCCTGACCCACATCTTCAGAGTCTTCTTTCAGAGGACTTGGGGTCACCTCCCATCTTCAGAGTCCTCTTTCAGAATACTTCCCAAAGTGTCAAGACTGCCCTTCCTTTCACCTCTACTCGCTTACTGAGAAGGCTGAGGACCCGTGTCTGGGCCTCCCCACCACTGTTCACCTCCTTGTTCCTTGTTACACCCCAGCCATGGCTGGCGGCTCCTCTCCTGTTCTGTCCCTGCTGACATCACTCCGTGCCTGCATTCGCTGCCCCTCCTTTTCTCTCTCCTCCTTGAAACCCAGCTGGGAGCTCACTTGCAAGCAGTCTTCAGACTTGACACCGGATGCCAGCTCACTCTCCTGTGTGCACCATCAACACTTCCGTTCTTGGTATGTGCTTGCTGGGTTTCAGGTTTGAGGGGAGCTGGTGGTGTGATGCTTTATCAGCAAGCAGTCTTCAGGTGCTTCCTGCCATCCCAGCAAGGGAGGACAAGAATTTTCTTTCTCTTAAAAGAAAATTAAGTCCTTTCTGACTCCCCCAGCCTGTGCCCTGTATTCATCAAGCCCTTAATAGTCACTGATGGGCTGAAGGCAGAGAGAAAGAGGTACGTGAGTGATATGTGGGAATGAGGAGAGGTGAGAAGCTTGAGTCAGTTAACTCAGATACCCCTGCCCCCTGGACTCCTTGGTAAACAGGACAGGAAAGAGGACACTGTATAAGCCAAAAGCCCCAGAGAAATTGGATTTTTATTTTCCTGGGAAATCCAGTGCCTTCTGAGGCTTCTGGAAAGAACTCAATCTCTTCATTCATTTCGATCATTCATTCATTCAGTTGGAACACATGTATTGAGCACTGCTGGCCTGTGGGTACTGAGAACACAAAGATAAGACCCAGTGCCAGTCCTCAAGTCCCCCAAAGCCTAATGGGGGAGACAGGCTAGGAAACAACTAATTACTATAGAGCAGGAGAAGTGCTGGAGAGAGGACAGCACAGGAGGGACAGGGGAGGCCATGGAAAGCTTCTGGAATAGGGGGCTAGGAGTTAAACATTGAAGGACTAGCAGGGTTAGTTAGCCATGCAGAGTTAGAAAGGGAAATCAGCACTTATGAAAGCATGATGGGAGATAACAGGGAAGGCTAAGGGAATTTTAAGTAATTCATTATGACTGGAGCATGGTGTGCAAGGGACATGGAGAGTATAGCAAGGACCAGATTTATAGGGTCTGTCCAGAAGTCTCTGCTAAGTTTATTTGGACTTTACTTTGGAGGTAGGGGAGCCTTAAAGGATTTGAAGCCAAGGGGGGCCTTGACTGGATTTTCCCATTAAGGAAGATCACTCTGACTTCTGTGGGGGATGGGCTGGAGGGGCAATGCAGGAGATGGGGAAACCAGATGGTCCAGGCTGAGATGATGTGGGTACGAACTGAAACGAGATACTGCAGAGATTGAGTTCATAGGTTCAATGACCCATGGAGGCTGGTAGAGTCTGAGGGGTCTGTGGGATACCCAGGTTGGGAGTATAATGGGACTTGGATGTCCCTGCCTGGCGCTCAGGAGATGGGCCTGGGCTGGATCCCCAGAGAGACCTGGAAGTCTGTACAGATGAGGCCTCTGACATGGATGAGATTATAGCAGGGACAGGGGACATGTAAAAGAGGAGGGAGGGAAGTGGGGACATTCAAGGGCCCAGATGAGAAGGAGGAGCTGGCAAAGGGAGTGAACAAGGTATAGGCAGAGATAGAGAAGGAGAATCAGGGGACAGCAATGTCTTAGCAGCCCTGGAAGGAGGTGGGCTCAGCAGGGCTGGAGGCAGCTGAGGGGTCAGGCGGGACGAGCCTGCACGTGTCGTTTGGAGGCAGCAGCATGAGTCATAGCCCCAGTGCAGCAGTGCTGGGCGAGGCCAGCAACACGGGCCGAGTGAGTGGAAAATGAGGAGGTGTGAGAGGACTTGCGGGGAACTTAAAGAAATTTGAATATAAAGGAAATGATAAATATAGGTGGTAGTAGGGGGATTGTAGGGTTAAAGAAATGTTTTATTTGTTTGAGGTTTTTCCTTTGTTTTTATAAGGAAGACATTTATGAAGGGAAATGGGTACAAAATGAGAAGCTGAAGATGCGGGAAAAATAAGGGGAGAGAATTCCTGGAGGGAGGAAGTAGGAGGCATCCAGATGACAGGTGGAGGGAGTGTGCTCGGACCACATGTGGGCACTTCTGGGTGAGGAGAAGGAGGCGGGCTGGGCCAGGATGGGCTCTGGCTGAGAGTGAAGGGGCTGAAGTCGGGACTGAGGAGCCTGGAGCAAAAGACCTGCACTGAGGCCAGCTGAGTTCTGCCCCAGAGACTGGAGACAGGAAGGATGGCCAGTACTTCCAGTACTCATGGCTGTGGGGTTTCTCCATCAGGACCCTGTAGACTGGGGAAAGGAGTGTTGATCCAGGGTGGGACTATGCTGGAGAGAGAGTGACAGCAGGACAGCAAAGGTTATTGGAGTTGAAAATTTAGTAGGAAAGTACTTAAAGCAATGACCAAGGGCTACCTACTAGCGGGAGTGAAGACAGAGGGAGGCTGAGGGGTTGGGAGAAAAGGCAGGGATCAGGGGCAGAAGGCATCAGAAAGGTGCCAGAGACCATGTGTATGGGATTTGGGGAGTGAGAAAGCTTGAAGGCTGGGGCGAGAGTGGGATGTTTGAGTCTAACATTCTGGAGGAGTAGCATGTCTTGGTCTCATCAAAGTCCAAGATGTGGCCCTGAGTGGGGTGTCCAAGTGGAGTAAAGGTGTAGGAGCCTGGAGTGGAAGAGGTCAGAGGTGTTGGATTCGCAGGAGCCTGGACATCAGGATGATGCCTGGATCTGAGGGAAAGCCTGTGAACCAGGCCAAGGTTTTGATGACCAGGGAGAGACCAGGTTGTTGGCAGGTGGTCAAATGATGAAGGGCAGCTGTCCCTGGTAGCCTCATGAGAGCCAGGTTTTTTACAGAAGGGCTGGGGGGCTATGGCTCTGGGGTAGAGGGGTTGGGGACAAGAAGCAGTCACCAGTGGAAAGGGCTGCAGGGTATGTGATGCTCTCAGGGGGGAGTGAGGTTTCCCTAAGGTTAGAAGTACAGGGACAATTGTCAGGCAGGTGAGGGTCCAGGTACAGGGCACAGGTTGGGAGAAAGGAGAGCAGCGGGAGGGAGAGAGGATGCCCTGAGCGGAGTGCGGGTGAGAGAAGGGACGAGCTGGACCTGGTTTCAGGTGGGAGGCCCTGCAGTGCTGCCTTCCCTCCCAGGGCCTCTGCCGCCCTCCTGCAGCTTCTCTCTTCTTCTTCTTTGTTCTCCACTCTCACAGCCAAAACAAAGCACCTCCCTCTGGTGTTCCAGCTGCGGCCTGCTGATGGCCACTGTGGCACCAAGAGCTACAGGAAAAATGCTAAACCCCGTGTGGAGGTGGCCTAGATTCAGCCTTACGGATTGTCTGCTCCCTGGGTGGGCCCTGCCTGGATTCCCCATTCTCCTCTCACCCTGAGGCTCTGTTCTGCTGAGGTCAAAGAATGGGTGGGCAGCTAAAGAGGAGGTCATGTCACATTCTAGACACCAAAGGCTGAGGCTGCTGGGTCTAGCTCAGACTTAGGTCAGCTGAACTGGAGCGACTGGCCTGAGGACAGGCAACTAGAAGGTGGCAAGAAAATTAAATTAAAAATGAAAATTAAGCTGATGTGTGTGTTCATTTACTCTTCCAACCTGTGTGGACTGCCCATTTGTACAGATGTTTTCACCAAAAGCTTGGTTTACGAGCCTTTTTATTCTGCTGAATTTGTAATATGTATTCATCATGTGCCTTTGGAAAATGCAGGTCATGTTCCACAAAATTCAGTTTCCCCCTCTGAGCAATGAAGGGTTGATCATAGCAGTGGGTTTTATGTCAGGTGGAGCCTCAGGGATCAGTGGAAGAGACTCAGGGTCCCCAGGTCAGGGGGATTGCAGGGAGTCTGAGGGGGCATGAGTTCCTGGCTCCACCGTGTTTTCTACCTGAGCAGCTACCCCTGGACCTGCCTGAATATTGTGCTTTTCCAGGGGATTTTGTTCAGAAAGAGGATTCTGCTGCCCAAAGCAATGTTAAAATTTGTGATCTTGCCTTGCCTTGACCCTGAACAAACCTGTTGCCTTTATGTGCTATAGGGCATGTCCTCGGTGCTGTGTACCCCCCTGCATGCCCCTGTCAATTTTAATGCCTTAAGCACTTGGCAGGCACATGAGCAGACCCAGAACCTCTGCACTACAGTCAGTGATAAGCAGATGATATTTGATGGTAGTACTGATGCCCCTCAGAAATCTGACTTTACTAAAATAGCTTTGATGGGCCGAGGGCTCGGGTGCTCCTCACTAACCTTGGTGATAAATTACATCCTGAGGCTAGTAAATGGAACAAACAGGTCCTTTAGCCAAGGGACAAAGCCCAGACTTGTTCTTTGTCACCTAGCACCATCTGGGATCCCTCGTCTGCCGGCTGGCAGCTGTGAGCGATCACTTGGCCACCAGGAAGCCTTCCCCGCTGGGACCTTTCTGAGAATCTGTGCCAGAGAAACTACATCTGTGAGGCACTGCTCAGGGGAAAACCCAGCTGCTTGGCCCAGGCCCAGCCCCAGTGGCCACGGGGAAGGGCCACGAGAGAGCAAGTGTGGATGATAGGCCTTTGCTTGTCTCAGTTTCCATAGCATCTTACCAGATTTGCAATTTCCTATTTCATAAGGGAAGTCGGGAGGTGGGACTGGAATCAAAAGAGGAACCCACTTTGCAGCAGATGGTGAAGCCCCCGTTGTCAAGGGTGGAGGCTATTGGCTGAGCCACCAGAGATATTCTATCTGACCCTCGTCACCCTTTTCTCTGACCCACAGGTGGCTATAGGCAGGCTCGTAGTCTGCACGTGGTATTTGCTGGGCAGTGAGTATCAGGAAATGGGGGTGAATCTTAGACTGAGTGTGATTAATCATGGAAAAATCCCCAAAATACTGGACAGAGAATGGGTTTTGTTTCACAGCTCAGCAAGATGGATTTTTGGTGCCATGCTGAAGGGAAGATCAGCCAGGCGTGGCCCTGAAAGCCACAGTGTTAAAGCTCTGACCCTGGAGCAGTCCCTGCAAGGACCGTGGTGGGATGTCACTTCTCACAATGGTGACAATCACTACAGAGACCAAGAAACCTCCCACTCGTTTGGGGGCCAGGATCTCTTCACTTAAACTGAGTCAAATCCTTAGCTTCCAAGGAAGCCAAGTAACATTGTGTTTCATTCTTGGATGAGTCTGGTGGATGGAAGCCTGCCCCACCATGCCAGGAACGGATATGGAGGGTCGGGCTTAGTTGCAAGCAGTGGATTTGGGGAGTCTTGTGTACAGGCAGCAGCGTGTCTGGGTTGTGAGTGGCATAGTGGGGCCAGCACGGCAAAGGGCCTGCAAACCAAACCATAGAGGGATGCGTGAAGGAGCGGGGAGTGGTTGGGTTTAGTCTAGAATAGAACGGAGAGACAGTAGTTTGGAGTCTGTGTTGCTTTAGATGGCAGAACTGTGGCCAATGGATGGAAATAACATGAAGAAAAATTGTGATTCACCAGAGATAGACCTGTCTGATAATTTTAAGACAGTAGAGTTCAGTGGTTAAAACCCTGAACTCTGCAATAGAGTCACCTGGGCAAAAGTCATGAATCCTGCTCGCGGATGTGGTGATGAGACCCACTCAGTGTTGGTCTGCATCATGATTTTTAAAAATTGCATCAGTCACCAATACAAACTGGGAGATTATGCTTACAAATCTTTAGGTACAGCCTCTCTTAAAAAATCGGATCTGATTACCCAGGTTCATACTCTTTCAACAATAAATGAGGCCTGCCTCCTCTGAATAAGGCAGTTGCACCTCTTTTCATGGCAGCTGCCACCTTCCTCTGCCTTTCTTACTCCTGCATGGTTTCACTGATTCCCAGGTGGCTTGTCCCTGTAGGTATCATAGTTTTGAACCCTGTTCTAGTGAAGAGCCCGGGTTGTGAATCCTGGCTTTGCCATTTTTAAGCTATGGTGACCTTAGACAAGGGAATCAACTTCTCTAAGCCAGTTTCCTTATCAGAACAAAGTAATAATAATACAGTCAGCCCTCTCTATCAGTGGGTTCCATATCCATGGATTCAACCAACCACAGATCAAAAATATTTGGGAAAACATGACATCCATCCTGAACATGTGCAGACATTTTTTCTTGTTGTTATTCCCTAAACCTAACAGTATAACAACTATTTACATAGCATTACATTTTATTAGGTATCATAAGTAACCTAGGGATGATTTAAAGTATATAGGAGGATGTGCAAACACTCCACCATTTTATATCAGGGACTTGAGTATCTGTGGATTTTGGTGTCTGCAGGAGGTTCTGGAAGCCTGTACTTACCTGTGGAGTTAGAGAACTCATGGGAAGTGACCAGCACAGAATGAGGCAGGTGATGAGAGCTCACCCACTGTTAGCTGCCGGGGAGCTGTCCAGCAGTGGACGGAGTAGTCTCATGAAGGCTTGAGGGCTCCATCACCAACACTGGACCTGCAGAGGGACTGTGTGACCCGACAGAAGCCAGGACTGCAGAGGAGGGTCAGCCACCAAGAATCTCTAAAATAAATGGACCATGCATCAGTTCTGCTTGGACCCTTCCCAATGACCAAGTCAAAGGTGTGGATTTAGGGTTGCCTTTGATTCTTATTAAAATCAGATTTAATCTGGAAGGAAATTTAGTAGGAAAATGTGTCCCCTAGAATGACTTGCATCCATTTGGGAGCCTGTAGCATGCTCAGAGTAAGGCGGGGGTTCCAGCCCCTGCTGACTGAGGGGTAGGAACATCCTCCGGCCCCTTTCTTTTCTGCTGCAGGTATTGTGTGTTCATTGGCAGCATTTTCTCCCTTTGTAGCTGGTATACGTTCATCAGTCAGTTCTGCAGTCCGTTCTATCAGTCAGTTTTAGTTGCACAGGGGCAGCCAAACCCATAGCCATACCTTGGCTCTCTGATAGAGTGTTCAAGTGCTTCAGGACCTGCCAGGGCCTTGAGTCTGCTCCTGGGTGGGCCTGGGTGGTGTGGGTGCCCTTCAGGTGGTCTGGACCCAGCTTGATGAGAGAGACTATTTCCCACTGGGCACTGAGAAGCCATCTGCTGGAGCAACCTGGAGTGACTGAGAGATTCAGTTTGGTATCCTAAGCCTTCATGTCTTTTCTGGCTCTGGGAACAGAATCTGCTTTATGTACTTGGGGTGCTGAGCCAAGAGCAGACACTTCCTTAGTCTCAGGGAACCATCAGAGGAGAGGAATCAGAGGATCTACAGGCTATGAGCACAGCAATACATGTCCTGTGAGTGCCAGACATGCTAGGCAGAGGCTTGGGAGAGAGAGGGAGGGGTCACCAGGTCTGGAGGTCACAGGAAGGCAGCCTGTTGGGATCTGGGGATGGGGGCTATGGTGACATGGGTGCTGAGGAGCAGCGGGCAAAGTGAGGGTGAACTGAATGAACTGGGGCATTCCTGCTCTGGATCTGTCTCCTCTACTGATTCTCCACTCCTCTATTCTTCCTCCCCTCTCCTCTTCGGCATTCACTGTGGTCCTGACACCTAAATATCATGACACCCAGAGAGCAGGTGTCAATAACCTGTTCACTTGCCTCAGCCCTAGGTGGTGCTTATGTCTGCTCCTAGCTGGCCTGAGGGAGCTGAGCAGCAGGAGGCAGGTGCTAGTCCAGAGCTTGCCCTCCTGCAGAATCATTAGGTAAAGCCCCGACTGGCAGCCGGGCTTAAACAGATGTCAGGGTTCAGGCTTTAGTTCCTGTACTTGAGCTAATTGGCCTCTTTGGAGAAGCTTTTCAGCCTCTGCCCTCTGGGCACCTCATTTAGCCATGGCCTTTGCATCAGGCCTTTATAGCTGTTGAGTTATCATCCCAAGCCATGTCTGATGGCTTTTGGATCTGGGAAACTGGAAAGCCATTCAGAGAGTCTAGTCTAAATTAACTATTAGATCTGAGAGGGTTTTACATCCTTCATAGCATGACCTCATTGTGATATTTATTTCCTGGTTCTCCTGGTTCTCCCAAATTAATAATTGAGTAAAATCCTGTTTTGACATTCGGAGCTGATTTGCTTACATTCTGCTGAGCTGCACCTGCTCTGTGAGAGAGTGGGTGTGTGTCAGGAGCCTGGGAGAAGTGGGGGCAGACAACAGAAGATTTAAAGGAGAGACATGGCTTAGGCACTGACTTTATACATGAAAATATTATTCAGGCCTAAAACTGTGGGTTGTTTAACTATATGACAAGCCCTGGACTGGACTCCAGTGGGAGAATAAAGTCATGGAAGGTATTATCTTCTCTTAGGAAGCTTGTGTTGGGGAAATAATAGCAAGCGCACAAACTCCAGCTAAATAGCAGAAGGCAAAGATAGGTGCCACCCCATTCCACTGCACAGACGCTCACAATCACACACATATCTGTACGTGTCTCGCCAGACCTGTGAAAACCACCCCAGGCTCTGTGTTCTGAGATTTGTGCCATTGAAACCTACAGGTAAAATCTCCCTGGTTTAGATTTGCATTTCCTTATAGCACAATGGTGGGAGTACGGACTCTGAAGCCAGAGGGCCTGGGTGGGAATCCGGCTCCCTCCATCCTAGCAGTTTGAGCTTAGACATGCCACTTAAACTCTCTGTGCTTCACTTTCCTCATCTGTAAAGTGGGGATTACAGCATTTACTTCACAGGATTGCTGAGAGGTTTAGAGAAGTTAGAATGTGTGTGTGCTTTGAACAGTGCCTGGCACATGGGCAGTTTTCAATAGCTATGACCAATATTCCAAAGATCTGACCCACTTTTTACTGCTTGCAGTGGCAAATGGTAGACATTCAGGCTATAGTGGAAAACAGAGGCTCACTTTTAAGATGAAGAAGTGGGACTAGTAAGAGAATATTTGTTTGGTTTCAGGAGAGGAGAGGGTCCTGGAAACTTATTGCTTCCCACACAGCTGCTGAGCCCCGTATCAAGTCAATTCATCAAATGTACGACCAGCATCTGCTGTGCAGAAGGTACGTGAGTGTTGTGGTAAAACAGATGCCTGAGGCATGGAATCCATGGTCTACGTTAGGAGGTAAAGCAGATAAAAACAAAGATAACATGGTAAATATCACAAAAATTTAGAAGGACTCATTAAGTCGTGGTTAGGGGGTCAGGAAAGCCCTTATGTGTGCTGGAGGAGAAGGTATCAGGAACAGCATGAATCAGAGCAGGGAGGCAGGAAAGCTTGGCATATATTTGATAACAGGGCAAAGTCTAGTTTGGTTGGAGCAGAGAAAGGTGAGAAAGGGTGGTTTGGGCCACCATTGGAAAGTGTGAAGTGCGAAGACAGGGTGAGAACTGGCACGTCATCAACAGGTAACGAAAGGCCACTGAAGGTCTTCTGAACAGGGTGGTCATAAGAAGGTGTTGGAAAAGAACCTGGTTATATTTTAAAGCTAATAGAATATAGCGGATGAGGAAGATGGAGGAATCAAAGATGACAACATATATATACACGTACATAAATACATATACATGTACGTATGCATATCTAGACACAGGCCTGGGTGACTAAAGGCATGGTGGTATCTGCTAGAAATAGGGAAGTCAGAAGAAGGGGCTGGTGCAATGGGAGGAAGAAAATGTCTTGCTGGGACAGTTTAATTTCAAAGTATCAATGAGCCATCCAGTGGCAGTGACTGGCATATTATTGGAAATAGAGGAGTTAAAGAGAGAGTCTAAGGATAGAGAGATGGATTTGGGAGTTAGTCCCAAAGACAGTCAAACCACTGGAATGTATCTGATGGCCTGGGGACAATTGTAAAAGTAACTGACTAAGGGCTGAACCTTGAGGACAGGACATTGAGAGGAAAGGCAGATGAAGAGGAGCCATGAGGAAGACCCATGAGGAATAATCACAAACAAGGAAAGAAAGGCAGCTCAGTGGTGTGGAAGCCAAAAGTGAAGTGAGAGGGTGAGGCCGAGAAGAGGCTACTTGGAGGCCGCGGGTGACCTGACAGCCAACCGCATGGAACACCGGAGGGCAGAGTGAGAGGGGACAGAAGCTACTGTGGGAGAACCTGAGGGCTTGGAAGAATTAGGGAAGAGGTGAGCGGCTGAGGTCATTCAGCCCTGCCTGTTTTCCTGATGCATGAACTGAGATCAGAAAAAGAGAACCAGAGAAGGAGGTGGA
Source organism: Galeopterus variegatus (assembly GCF_000696425.1). Classification (NCBI taxonomy): domain Eukaryota; kingdom Metazoa; phylum Chordata; class Mammalia; order Dermoptera; family Cynocephalidae; genus Galeopterus; species Galeopterus variegatus. The sequence continues at coordinate 180,662 of NW_007727003.1, read as the reverse complement.
ATGGCTGCAGATGCCAGAATATTCAGAAATCGTTATCAAGAAATGGAGAGCATGAGAGGGCAACTGATAGCCAAGAAAGCAAAGATCATTTATAAAACAGGACTGCCCAATTAAGAACTAAATATGAATCAATTCAAATATTTTAATATGAAACGTTTATTCTGAAGGAAAACAGCCTGGACAGTATCAAATTTATTTAAAATGTAAGGAAGGCAAAGGCCATGAAGGGGAAACAGCTCATGTTTTTCCAATTGCAGCCTGACTTGCTTTGCGACTTCCTGTGAGTGACTGAATCCCTCTCTGTCTGAGTCTCACTTGCATAATAGGCACAGCAACACATTCCGAATCCACTGCATTGTTGTAAGCCCTGAGTGAGATATTTAGAGATCTGAACGCCTGAGAGTTGTTACCATAGAGCCTTGCACATGATAAGCAGGTGCTCAGTAAATATTACCTATCATGACTGTAAACTTTTGTTGGCTGTCTGTCGTGCAGTCTTGGAGTGGTTTGGCACTCTGGGCCCTGGGATTTAGCTGGACAGATGCTCAAATACTCACCTTGAATAGATAAATGCAACAAATGTAAAAGTGAAAGATTGTGTGTGACTAAACAGAAGAGAAAAGGAGAGGTATGGGAAACAATGGAAGTATGAGAGTACTTCAAAAAGTTCGTGGAAATATAGGATTAAAAGACAATACGAATCTTTCATAAACTTTTTGATGTACCTTCATACATGTGTAGTTTCTGTGGTGTGCATGTCTGTGTATCTATGTAAAGGGGGAGAAGATGATAATAAAACTAGGAAAAAGGCAGCATTTTATGACTGTTAGAAATGGATTCCGTGGTACCACTGCATGGTTGACTTAAAGACAGGAAACTCTCCAAGTTGTGGTTTCACCATTTGCAGTTCTGAGTAGTAGTACCCTTTATCAAGCCCCTCATTCAAAGCTGCAAACATACAGTCCAGAACCACAGATCTCTTTCGTTTTGACTTTGTAGCTAGGTCGTGCTAACGAGTGGCTATCTATCCTGCACACCACCCCCTCCTCAGGAAACCTGAGGTTTGGTGCACGGTTCAAATTCGTGGTCTATCTTCTCTGAGTCTCAGTTTTCTTCTCTGCCATGTGACCTAAAGCTACCCTTAGAATGTCTGTGGGGATCAGATAAGACAATATGTAAGTACTCAGTAACCTGGAAAGTGCTGAACAAAGGTTATCTTTTTATCCTTGATAATATATTTTGGATTCATTTTATGTGATTTTATCTAAAGTCTCTTTAAACCTGTCTACATTGTAATCTGTGTCACAATTTGGATAATAAACTTCATAAGTTGACTACTTCCTTCCTTTCATTCATTCTGAATGTACTTCCCCAAGTGTTTGGCTTAAGTGAGTGCTCTTCAGGAACAGCATTCTGGGATCTGGTGATTAGCTCACCCAGGACCTTTCCTCAAGTACTTCATTTTGTTCCAGTCTGAGGAGGCCCTTACTCTGCCTGATGAGGCCACTTTCTTTCTGGTGACACCTATCTCTTCAGCCACGATGCCAGCATTCTTGATACCTGCCCCTTGCATGAAGTTTGTGCAGTGGGGAGGAGGCAGCTAGAGTGAATATTGTGTCCCAGATGTATGCATGTGGCTCACTACTCTGGCAAGGTAATTTGTGGGTTATCTGCGGGCAGTTTTTAATCACAGCCTACTTTCCCCTAATTAGCTCCCTTAGCATCCCTTTCACAGTGTGCATGGAAATACAACCTCATTTAAAAATTATCCCAAACATCTGCTTGTAGCTTCCACTGCAATCCAATATATTTAATGCATTACAAAGTCCTTAAAAATGACTTTTGGATGATCCTTGGTCTATCTCCCCTCCATTAGCAGAAACATTGTAGAGCTACTTATGTTTATTTACATGGACATCTCTCTCTCTCTCTCTCTCCCTCCCTCCCTCCCTCCTTCTCTCTCTCTCTCCACACACAGAGACACATGAAAAACAAAAATGTTAATCAATGGGGATAGTGCATTGTTTAAGCTGCCACAATATGTAATCGAGACAGACTGAAAATCATGTAAACCATCAGCATTAATTCCATTTTCCTGGAGAGATGAGAAATTCTTGTATGCAGGAGATATTAATTATTTATTTCAACCTGAGTTGCACCGCAGGTTTCATGGGCTACTGTAAGGTGGAATAATCCCTGATTGCTGAGGCTGCTCCCACACATCAAATGAGATACTGTGTAAGTACTTGGTAGTCTGGGAAGTACAGAATGAAGGTTATCCTTTTATCCTAGTTTCCTTTAATAATATGTTCTTGATTTGTTATGGGTGAATTAATCTAATGTCTTATGAGTAAGTGGAGTTCTGGTTGGTCCTGCTCTTTCTTGATCTGCCAGCACCACACTCAGCCAGTGAGCAAACCGGCCATCCCTATATAGGATCCGAACCCGTGGCCTTGGTGTTATCAGCACCGCTCTCTACTGAGTGAGCCACAGGCCGGCCTCTTTCTTGATCTGCCAGCACCACACTCAGCCAGTGAGCAAACCGGCCATCCCTATATAGGATCCGAACCCGTGGCCTTGGTGTTATCAGCACCGCTCTCTACTGAGTGAGCCACAGGCCGGCCTCTTTCTTGATCTGCCGATCAACATCCTAGAGTGAGGAGTTGGAATGAAGAATGGTAATACTGGGACCAATACCTAAAAATATGTATAGACAGTGGGAGGGACAGTGCCTAGGAGTATTTCAGAATCCCTGCTTCCTTGTCAGGGATATTCATTTATCTATAAATCATTTGTCAAAGACCATGTTGTTTGGTGGTGCCTGTGGCTGAGCCATGCGGTAAAGCTGATGAGAACGATGTACCTCTGACAGGCCCCTTGTTCTCTCAGGGTGGGCATCCCCTCGTGAGGCCCCCCTCAGTCCCCTCCCCACTGCCCGCTGCTCACACGATGCGGAACTAGTCTCTCTGAGCAAGCTGAGCTGTCTCATTCCATTCGTGATCATATGGCATCCAACCTTCCTCTCTTTCCTTTTCTTTATTTACTATTCTTTAGTCTTCCCCACTCTTTGAAAACAGAGGGAATGGTTGAGTTGCTATGGCAACCCCTACCCCACCTCTTTTTCGTTTCTCAACAATTTTTCTACATTTTAATAAAATTACTATTTATAGTGCACAAAGCTGCCTTCCCCTCCACCGCAGCTCTGCAAGGGAGATTTCCTGTCTGACAAGAATACTAATGACTAAAACTTGGCTTTCTAGTGAGAGAGCGAGGAAGCCATCCAGAGCAATCCCTTTGGTAGACATATGTGTTCTTTAGGACATTGTTTAAGCATATTTGCAGGGTTTGACTTGCATATATAAAGAAGGACAGTTGACAGGGCTGAAAACCCAGACTTGTCAAATATACCATGCTGGAAATACATAAAATATACACGTTGGATATGGCTGGAGGAGCGGAGGTGTGAAATGAGGTATTCTTGTCTTTATTACATTGATGCAGGGAACTGAACTCCTGGGCTCCTGTACTAAGTTGGGATGTCATAGCCAGCCTGTTGGAAATAGCTGAGAGATCTGCAAGATTGAAGGCGGATAGAAAGCAGCATGGAATAATGGGAGGAAACATAGAGGCTTCATCATTTGCAAGCTATTAGAGTGCTCTCATCCATATGTAGTACCTACCTTGTAGGACTCTTGTGAGGAGCAAAAATACTGTTCCCCAGGTGTTTGGTGTGATGCTGCCTCATGACTACGTGTCTGGGCTCTAGAATAGGCTTCAAATCCCAGCTCTGCCACTGTCTAGTTTTATGTCTTGAGGCAAGCTCCTTACCTTCTTCATGCATCAGTTTCTTCTCTAAAATGATAATAATAGAATCTATCTTTTAGGGTTGTTTTGAAGATCCAGTAACATAATATAGGTAAAGACTTAGAACAGTGCCTGGTAAAATGTCTGTTGTCACTGGTTATGTTATTATATGGTCATTGTTATGGGAATTTGATAAATGAGAATTATTATTTTAGTAGTTTATTAACACCCGTGAAGACTTCTCCAAACCTGAGGCTTTATCAAGATTTTACAGCTGTTGAGGGATAGCCTTGGTGGAAGGGGTTGGTAGAGGTCATTTTGTTATGGCATGAAACATTTAGACTACATTGAGAGGTTGAATCTGATTCTAAATAGAAAAATGGAGTAGCTTTTCAATTGTTAGTGTTCAGGAATGAGAAGATTCATTCTTTATTATGTTTTTAGGACTTTATGAAAAAATTTATATAGAAGCGAAGTGGGTTATTTTAGCTTAAACCTAATTTGAATTTACATCGTTTATTCATTCTGAGGGCTCACAGCTGAGAAGTCTCTGAGTGAGGTTATGCAGCAACACTCTGATAGTAGTGCTTCTTAAACTTTCATATGCATATGAATCACTTGGCGAGTTTATTAAAATTCGGATTCTAATTCAGTGGGTTTGGGTGGAGCCTGAGATTTTGCATTTCTCTCAAGCTCTGAGGTGATGCTGACGCTGCTGTTCCTGAGGACCCTTGAGTAGCAAGGTTATGAGGTTTTTGAGGCCAGTTCTTCCCAAAGACACCTTTAAACATAGGTGTGGTTTAGAGGAAGGGGTTTTTCTATTTTCTATTTAGATACAGAGCTGGAATTACCTAATATCAATAGAACTGGGCCCTCATGAAAGGAGATCAAGAATGACCGGTAGAAGCTCGAAGCCTCTTCTTTCTCTGAGGTTTTGATAAGAGAAGCCAGAGAAGAGAATATTCAAATTTTTTTCTTTTTTTTTTTTTTTTTTTTGCCAGAAGGTTCAGAAATGCCTGACTGTATTATATAAGGGCTTTCCTCTTGCTTTACAAGTCAAGTGTGATTACTCACTTTATTTTGTTTTTGAAGTGTTTTCAGAACCTAGTAAAATTCATCATTTTCCTGAATGGCAGGCTTTTTTTTTTTTTGGGTGTTTAATTTATTCAGAATATTTCAAAGACATGATTGTTGGACCAAAATCTGAGTGCAACTGAGCCAAATGAAAACAAAATTATTAAAACATTAACTTGAAATTTTGACTCCTGTTTAAAAGCATTGCTTTGCTACTGTAAATCTCTGGCAATCTCTTATTTTAGTCTAAGCTTTGTTAAATAAAAAAAAAACACCCCAAAACAAAACTCTTGACATGTTTTTAACAAGTAGCAATAACAGTGATATATAACAGCTGCAAGCTCACTTCCGAATTAGTAGTGGAGGAATTATAGGCCCATGTTATAAAATGAGAGGTTTAGCTACTTTATCGGATGAATCAGCCAGTGACTCACAATTATAAGTCATGTGATTTAAAAATCCCAGTAGTTGTGAGCTTCTTTTTGTAGGAATGGGCAAACTGTGAAGGAATATGTGAAATTAGAGAAAGAAATATTGACTTTCTCTTTAAAGTAGACTTCCTCTTTAAATTCTGGATTAACCATGACTCAAAGAGCATGGTAGGACATGTGTATCGGCTCATTTCTTTAGAAAGTTTGTCTCTATTAGATTTAGACTTCTAGCCATGTCATCCACTCCCTTTATGGCAAGAAAGTATTACATCTATCCTAGTGCAAAAAAAGAATCATTTCTACTAGATTGTTAAGCAAGGTCTGAATCATCTCTCAAAAGACCCACAGATCAAGGTAGGTTGATACAAGTTGAAGGGGAATTGCCCTTTAAGTGGCAGCTTTAGCCATTGAAGATGCTGATTCAACTAGTAACAACTCAGATGGGAGACGGGACAAGAATGTACATTTCAAAATAGAAAGTTTTTCTGCAGAATTGGGGATCTTAGAGACATTAAAAGACTTTTCAAATGGAAATCACACAGTAGGATTCCAGATTAAAGACTCCTCAGTTGGTGGATAACCGTTGGGAAAAGATGAAAGGGCAATTTTCTGAGGATGGCTATCATGGCCCATCCCTAAAAGAGAAGAGCTTTGTTCCTTCTAAGCTTGTGAGCACCTGTTAGAGTAGCAGCCTTATACTGTGTCACTGAATAAGTCACCAACACCAAGTTACATTAATTATATCTTACTCTTTGCCTCCCTAAATTCCTTTTTAATAGACCTGAAGGGATTGCGATGAATAAGAATTGAGATCCATTTGCAACCTTTAGAATTAAAGTTTTACTTTCCAATAATCTATATTCTTTCTCTATTAATGAGGGTAGAAAAATCCATATTTTCAGTTTTGTTTAAGGAGTTTGCTCAGAATTATCGGTAACTAAAATCTTAGTCTAAGTTAGTTAATGGTTCTTTATGATTATAATGATCTAAAGTTTGGTGACTATGAACTCGCGTAGGCTAATTTCCAGTAGATTCCAAAAGAATGAGAGGATGCGTATGCATTTTTGAACTGGGAGTCATTTTGATTAGGGTTTATAGAGAGATCAACAGACAAATCCTGTACAGTTTAAACACAAGAGCTCTTGTTGATATGGAATACTTCAAAGGATTGAAGATTGAAGTAGCCCTCTGATGTTTAGAAACTACTGGAAATGTTTAAATACTGAGGTTAAAATTACACTTAAGATAAAATTTTATTTCCTGTTTCTAAGTAAAAAATTTTACAATAAGGACCCTGAAGGTTCCTGAAATAATAAACAACTCTTCTAAAACAGCAACTGGATGAGGTAAGTGTGGTTAACTTGAAAGTACAGATTAATTTCCTCAACACTACTCATTTGTTTTAAAATTAAGAGGGAAAATTTCCAAGAGAGAGACATATTTGGGGTTTTATTGAATCCAAAAGAGTTTTAAGTACTGCAATAGCTTGAAATGTTTTTAAAGGTTTTTCACTGCTAAGACAATTATTTAGTTTCCTCAGAGTGCATTTGTTTTACCAAGCTAGTGTTGAGAGCCTGTAGACAATGGTACATCAAGGTGTAGCAGCTTTTGCAACTTGTAAGAGATAAGTAGACTGGCACTGTCTTCAGTGAGCTGAAAACCCTTTCTCATCCTCCCTTGCCTCACTCAGTCCTTTGCACTTACTCATCAAGCCGAAACGCCTCTCTTATTTCTCGAAGGCTCTTGGGCTGAGCTAGTTGTCCCTTCTTTTTCATAGCCCCCTGAACCTACCTGATATAGAACTGGTCACTGTGTCATAATTGCAGGCTTTCTCAATTTCCACTACTTCAATGAGGTCATGGAGAGCAGAAGTTATGTCTTCTCAGTTTCTTATATATTCAACCAATGTTTATTGAGCATCTGCAATGTACCAGGCACTGTGAATACAAAGATGACTAGGTCATGGAGTGAGCTCTCAAGTCGCTCAGTTTTGTAAAGGAGACAAAAGAGTAGACAGTTATAGTTTGTGTTTTAGTTCTTTGACAGAGGGCTATCAGGAGTACATCAGAGGGATACTTAACTAAAGTCTTCCTAGAGAAAATGTCAGTAAGTCTTGAAAGATAACTAGCTATCACCCAGCTGAGTACAACAGTGGGGATGAGGAGTGGGGAAAGAAAAGAAAGGTGGGAAGATATTTCTGGGCAGAGGAATCAGCAAATGCAAGGTATAAAGACGAAAAAGCATACTATACGAGGGCACTTCAAAAAGTTCATGGAAAAAATAGAATTAAAAGATAATACAAATCTTTCCATGAACTTTTTGAAGTGCCCTCGTGTACGCTGAATTTACAATAATTCAAGGTGACTGAAGCAGAGAGTACATACTGGAGAGGGATAAGGGATGAGGTTAGAAAGGCAAACAGGAGCCAGATCATGAAGGGCCTTGGATGTCATGCTAAGAAGTTTAAGTTTTCTTCCAAAAGGATAAAGGAGGAGTCATTGAGGTATTTTAGCCAAAAGAGTCATTAGCATATTTGTGATTTAGAGGGATCACTTTGTGATCCCTCTAAATTAAAGAAAATTTGTGAGGTTATTGAAGTCACAAGATACAAAAACAATTCAGAGGTAAAGGGGGTGACAAAAGTGGCATCAAAAATTTATTGGTTGTGGAGCGTGAAGGAGAAGAAGTCTGAGATTACTTGATCCTCAGATTTCTAAACAGTAGCTTTAAGGAGAAGTGATCTGATTCTCCAAGATAAGAAATACAGTTGGGATTCGATTGCTGAGTGTGGGAAATGAGTTGCTCTGTGTTGGACATGCATTTGAAGTACCTTGTATATTCTAGAGGCCATCCAAGAAGACATTTCTAGCAAGGAGATTGGTATACAAAAGACAAGTTGTCTGTGTGGGATAGAAAACTCCATAAAGCGGGCTAATGCAATCGTGGCTTATTGGAAGGTTTAGAAGAATCCCATGGAATCCAACAGCAGGAAGTAGAGTTGCGCTTCCCACATACTGGAAGATTGTAGCTACTTTCTATCTTTCTCTGAGACAGTATGATTGTTTTGCTTCATCATTGTTTCATTCTTCTCTTTGCTTCTCTACTAGGCTTAGTTACTACTTCACCAGAAAGAATATAAATTACATGGACTTAGGGTTGTCATGATGCCGACCTTGGCTCAACTCCCTAGGACTTCATAGCTCTTTGCCTAATTGTTTCTACTTCTACATCTCCAAGTCTGAATTCCAAATTCCAAGGAGAGAGGGTCTGATTGGCCCAGTTGGGTTAGGTGACTTCCTGTGGACAGAGAATGGGCTGACATGAGTTTTGGGGTTGTCCTTTCTAGGCTGTGGGTTGGCAGGTTCTCTAAGAATAGAATGTGAGTAGGGGGAGATGATTGGCTGAAAAATGACTGGTGCCTGGAGTGTGGTAAGAATAGCACCCAGGATATAGATCTTGGCTAGAGATAAAATTTAGGGGAAGTAGTTAAAACTAAGGTATTGGGTGAAATTACTTAGGGAGAATGTAGACTCAGAAAAGGTGAGGCCAGAACCTTGGGGGGCAGCAGTATTTAAGAAGTGACATGAGGAAGACAAGTCAGTGAAGGTGACTGAGAAGGGATGGAAAGAGAAGTAGCAGAAAGTGTCACAAAAACCAAGGAGGTGGGAGAGGTCAACAATGTCCAATTCTATAGAGACTGAGGACGTTGGGAACTGAAGTATGACAAGGAAACCAGCAGTGACAGAATGTTCAGCGAAGAGGTAGAGACAGATGTCAGGTAACAGTGGGATGACATTACAGTAGAATGTCAAATAACTGAGGGGCACGGAAGTATAGACAACTTCTTTTTTAAAAGTTTGGCTTTGAATGGAAGAGGGCAAACAGAGCTAAAGATTCTAGGGTGGGGAGATTGAGTATATGGCCAAGAAAGGCAATACCTGATGAACTCAAGTTCTGGGGGAGGCTGAATGGGATGAAACAGAGTTCCAGAGATTGAGATAATTTTTCCACTAAAGTGAGAAGGAGAAATGGCATATAGAAGGTACTCAATAAATATTTTTGAATAAATAAATGTATAGACTGATGCAGTTTGCAGATCTTGAGATTTCATTTCTTTTGAGATCTCACTTTAAGGCAAGGGGATTGGGTCTTGAGGCATGCTGAGGCAGGACAAGACTTGCCGGTGTGAACGTGGTATAAGACAAATACAGTTGAAAGGCCTTTCTTCTGCTTTTCTTCAAGATGCCCTGATAATAACTGCCTCAGTTTCCTCACTTCTTAGGGAAGACAGAATTTGAGATAAGAGGAGTGGTGAAAGGAGGAAAAATTGGTTTTACAAAAAGAAGCCTGGATCAGGAGTAAGAAAACCTTGGATTCTAGCCAATTTCTGTAGTTTATGGCCCACATGACTTCAGACAAATTGGATAACTGTGTATCCAGTTTCTGCATTTATAAAGAGTATGTGATACTACTGTCTCTTTTTCACAGATTATTTTACAGATTGCTTTCAACTATATATATACTTAAAATATTAGAAACATTTGGAAAGCACACTACAGATATAAGGCCCCATTAATATATACTCCAGACATTCTGATAATGTGGGTTGTTTCTGGGGGTTACCCGTGGAGCTGTCTAATCTTGTCTACCACATATACACATATGATGTTCCCCTGAAGTGCTGCTTGTCAGGATTTTCTTGGCTACCACACGTGCTGAGCGCTTGGCCTGATAGTGCAGAGCATTATTCCCACTGGCATAGAAAGTGCCTGGAGGGAGAAGCATATTGAAATCAGAAATTCATTACTTTCTCGAGAGTAGGACATACAAAGTTCAAACAGCCTTATAAATTGCCTCCAGAAATTATAAGGCAAAAATTAACTCTGCCTCAAAAATTTGCATCCACATTTAGGAATGCCACTTCCCCCTCTCTGCTGATTATTTCTATCTCCATTGCCACAAATCCAAAGACAACACAGGCATTTGCCTCTGCAGAATTCCTCAGCTTTTCTATAGAGATAAATGAAAACTAAAGGCGTAAGGTATATTTGTCATCTTTTAGCCCAGCTCCTGGATTCCTATTAGGCCCTTTGACTAACTTACATCATGCAGTCTCTGATGACTTTTAGATTCCGGCTATGTGGAAATAACTGTTTTCATAGCTGGGATAATGGGTATAAATTAGACTAGTAATACCTGACATCTACTTCTCACTAACATTGTAAAGGTTAAAGAGATAGTGCCTATAAATCAATTTGTGTTCTTCATCTTCATCTAAAAGCATTTACTATGCTAAATTGGACCAGGCATGGGTGAGAGACTGTGCCACATATACTTATTTACTTGTCAATTGTGTGTTTTGAAATCAGATTTCTGGGTTATTTGCTTTGTTCTTTCTCTTGTGGCTTCGTTTCCAAAAAGTGACTTCACTAGTCTTAAACTTTAACAGTCATCATCAGAGGCTTTAGTTCTTCATTTAGCTTTCCTATTTTAATGTTATAGTGTTCTCTTCCATGACTCAATTTATCAGATGTCTTTTAGAGTGAACAAAGAAGAATTTTTTTAAACATAATAAAGTAACCCATTTTGGCTATGATTAATGAAACCTATAAATAGTAGACCTAAGGAAGAGAAAGACACAAGATCGATAAAGGTTTTAATATAAAATTAAGTACAGAAAAGTAAACCAAGGAGTGGGACCTAACCCACAGGAGGTGTGCAACAATAATTTGTTTCTGTTGAAGTCCAACAGAAAAGTGAGAATTCTCTTGGATAGAGGCATGGTTCAAAGAGGGTATCTGTAATCCCTTGGGAACAACCTGCATCTCTCAATTTACTCTGTAAGTGGTTGCAAATGACTTAAAGATTTGGCCCCTTCAAATGAAATATTTACAAATTATGGCTCATGGAGTCCACCACCAAAATGTATGGCCAGAAAACCTAAAAAGTTATCTTTTATATAAATTGGAGGCTTAGAAATGTTTTATTCTTTTTTCTAATAGCTAATTAACACATGTAAGGCAGTCTAAATTTTTATTTTTATTTTTTTAAGACAATGTAAAATTCCAGATAGAAACAAGAGAGAGAGGGCCTCTGTTTTGGTGATGTAGCATTTGTTGACATTCCAAAAGCACAAACACATTTGAATAACTAGCTGCTATTAGGAAAAAGAACAAGATTTAGGATCAACATTGTGAGGCACAAAATGAGAACAATGAGTATGTAAAGGGTGATTACTAGAAATTATACTGTTATGGTGCAGAAAATATTAAACATACATACAGAATACATATTGAAAACAAAATGTTCTTATTTAACACTTTATTATTCTGGACGTAAATAATAAGGATCTTAACCTACAAGCTTGGGAATGAAAAAAATGTCTACGTGTACACACACACATGCATATATATGACTATAAGCTCTCTGATCTTCATACTCCCTCCAAGGGCTTTGAATAGGGCAGTGCACACGATGGATACTTAATACATATTTTTGAATGAAATAATGTACATTTGCTGTGCTATAACTTACTTTTATATGACTGGCACAAAGTATAAAGGCACAGATTTATTGCAAATAATTTTTTTTCTTCTTTGAGACTTTACTGGGCCCCAAGCAGTGTAAGATAGGGAGCACTGGAAGAAACCTAGGGAATGTTGGCATCCAAAGGCTTGCTAAGTATAATACACGGACGTCTTCATTATGGTCATTTGGGAGGACACACAACAATCTGCGGAACTGATCCAAAGGCAGCTGATGCTTGAGCTATGGACAATAGCCCAACTTTTCATGTTTCCTCTTTTGCAAAAACATAACAAGGAAGGGAGGAAGGAGGAGAGGGAGGAAGGAAGGAAAGAAGGAAGGAAGTCATCTGGAACTAATTATTAATATGATTAACATGATTTTTTTGATCTTTTATTGAATTCTTTATATAACATTTGCAACGAAAACACTTTAAATCCAATGACAAATTTAAAAAATAAATCAGATAAAAATACCACATAAACAATACTCACAGGTATTTACTGATATTTACTTAACAGGAGGTCCAAAATTATTATGACAAAAACATCATAGGTCATGGTATAAGAGCTTATTTTAACTTTACATTGATATGTGATAAATTAACATAATTCAATGCCAAAAAAAGACAAATATAGAAAAAATATAAAATATATGTTTGATTTTACATCTTATTTAGAATTCCATTATTTGCTAATATCATTGTTTAAGAATGATTATTATTTCATTTGATACAAAATAATACTTGCTTAACATAATTATTTGATGAGGAGAATTAAAGATTAGAAAAATTTAAATTGATATAATAAGCATATGGTCCATTTAAATATTCACAGTAACATTGCATTGCTAATCAGTAAAAGTACAGAATGTATCACAGACTGTTGACTTACAAGGGAAAGCAGTAACAGTGTCTATCTGTTGTTTGAGAAAATAATAAAAATGAATGCAATATTGTGCCATGGATTAACACATGAATGCTCTCCATATTCAAACTGAGCAGTCATCAGATTTTAATCTTATTTGGGAAAATCCTTAAGTGAATTTTTAAATATGTGGAAAAAATTTACCAAATATTTGAACTATGGCTAGATGTTAATAATACTATTATCTAATATTTGATAACCAATTCTTTTTTAAAATAATTATGGGAAATGGGTTTTCTTAAAATGTTATCTCTCCTCTCCCCCTTCCCTGTCCTCCCTTAATCACAGAATACATGCAATGAAAAATGGTTACTATGGTGGGTTGGGTTTTATTTCTCTGGTTCAGAATAGCTGCTGTTTCTTGGGTTGATTATTGCTGCTTTCAACTGTTCAGAAATGTCATTATAACAAAGTTTTTAAAAAGAAGATTAAAAAGATCAGTGAAGGGCCGGCCCGGTGGCGCACTGGAGAGTGCGCTGCTTGGGAGCGTGGCAGCGCTCCCACTGAGGGTTCGGATCCCATGTGGAGACCGGTTCCCGCTCACTGGCTGAGCACGGTGCGGGCGCAACACCGAGGGTTGCGATCCCGTTACCGGTCAGTAAAAAAGACAAAAAGGAAAAAAAAAAAAAGATCATTGAAAAAGATCTTTTTTCAGTCTAGCATTTTGGCATCAAATGATTTAGTGTCTGTGGTCAGGTAGGTAGAAAATGTTTGGATATCACTCTGTGGAAGGACAATAGTTCGGGAGTACCCAAAAAGGTCTGACAATAACAACAACAATGTCTTTTCACTAAAACCTGAAATTTCCCAATGTATCTTTCAAAATTAAATTTTAGTCAGTTTTAAAGATAATGGCAGTAACAGGATAAAAACATGTCAGAGGGTGAATAGTGTAAAGAACATGAGATTTAGAATAATTTACTGGATGTTTTAAAGATTAAATAAGATATGTGAATGATCTTTGTAAAGTATGATATAAACAAATGTTATAAACAAATACACAAATGTTAGACTCTGAAAAAACTGAGGTGTTGTATTTGTTATTCTGACCTCTGTATAATTACCATCTGTATAAGATTTCAAAAATAGATTCTTATAACATTTGGCATATTACATACAAACACTACATACACTGTTTGCCTTCCCTTGTATGTATATACACATATGTACACACATACACACATATGTAGGAGCTTTTTAATATAAATTATACCATTTTATGGGGTAATTCCAAAAATGGTCTATACAGTGCCTTTCAAAGAAAAAAAGGAGGATATTATTTGGTTTATAGTCATACAATTTTATGGCATTTAAGAAAAACACTTTGACAGTTTTAAGTAAACTAAATACTTAACCTCTCCCATCCCCAAACCCCGAATTAAGAGATCAAACCATAGAGGCAATTTACTGGAAGAGATAATACTATGGTTTGTTTAGTATGGTCAGTTCACAAACTGTTTTAAGATGCAGTATTAATACAATATGCTAGAATCACCACTTAGCAAATTTTCATCAACTTAAAAAATGAATGAAATCACTTCTCACAAAGATCACTAACACTAATACATAAGAGACTCAATTATACCTAAAGTGAACATTCAGATTCATAAAATCAAAACTATGAGTTTAAATGTTTTAATTAATTGCTTCACTAGTCAAAATATACATTTCCTATTATGATAGAGGCCTTTGAAAACTTCCCCCTTTTCTGAATGGAAGGGATATAAGACTAAACTTCTGAACAAATAGTCTCATATGACAAAATATTTCCGTATTATTCAAATGAACTGCTATTATTTTAACAATTTCTCTAGTGTCCAAATTTGAGCATCCTTCTAATATAATCTCTACCATAAAATCAGCAACCAGAATATACTCCTGTTTTTCAATGCGTAGAGTCACCTCTTATTTATTGTACAAAAGTTGTACAAAAGCTATACTCCTTCTTTTCCCAACTGTCCACTAATGCCAAACAGAAGTGTTTGGGTTATCCCTGAATTTTGTTTCTCACTCCTGAGCAAAATTAATTACAATATGGCTCTATCAGGCCTCATTTGTATTAAAAAATTCAGAAAATCTTGTGAATATTATTTTAAATTATAGTCATTGCTTCTGGGACCAAAAGGGCATTAACTTTTCAATGTGACAAAAATGCACCTTACAAACAGCTACAGTTCATTGGTAAGCATTATATATTTGACTCTGATTGCAAAGTGTTTCTACAAAAATTTAAAGAGATTAACTTGAACAGACATTCTGTTTAGGTAACTAAGCATTCAAAGATGAAACGATAAGTCATAATAATTAAGCCATGTTCAAAATGAAAAGTAAGATTTAACTTTTTTATGTCTTGCTGACATCAATTAGCAATATTAGAAATATGAATGTATGGATTTGCAATCTGTCCAGTCACTTAGTGACTGAAGGGGAGCAACATGTACATGTATGCATATATTATAACAATCTGAAAATGTTATAGAAGTTTTGAAGATGAAAAGAAACAAAGAGATCACTAAATTTTAAAAGTGTTCACTACAGATAAAGAAACTGGGGCCCGGAGAAGTTGAAGGGACTTTCCCAGGGCGCACGAGAGTTATTGGCAGAGACAGCACTACAGCACAGACACCTGCTTAAGCTCTTACCACACCGCTTCTTGTGTAAGAAGAATCCAAAGATCATAAGGCAAACACTCCTATTGCTCCAACCTTTTCCACCTTTCCCTACTCTCAGGCTTATTACGTTGAGCATGCAATAAAGCTCTTGTGCTGTTTTAGTGCTTCACATACGACTTTCATATCACTGTAACACCTAATTAAATTTAACAAAGATCCTCCCCTCCTTTCTAGCTATTTCATTTATCTGTTTCCATTCTGCACAGTGATTTTTCTACTTTTTCATGATCCCATTATAGATCAGTGAAAATTCTTAGAGGAGAAAGAATCTTATTTCCTCTTAATCAATTTGAAGAATGATATATTTATATTTTCAATGCCTCAATTGTATTTCAATTTATTTTTTCCTTCAGAAATGCACTAGAAAATCTTAGTATGTAAGTATTCTTCAATGTATTTTTTCACATGTGTATAATGAGAATTTGGGCGCTGGAAAGGGCTTTGGAGAATATTGAACCCGGTACACCGATTTTGCAATTCAAGAAACTGAAGCCTAGCAATGGTAACTGACTTATCTAGGGTCCCACAGGTAGAAAGTGGGTAAGAATTCTAGTCTCCTGTTATCGAGACCAGTACTATTTTTACTACCCATTCTGTGAAACATATTTGGTGTAACAGTTTACTCATCTGTTACCATCTTGTGCTTTTATCACAAAAGTCCAGGTTTTGTCTTTATTTGAAATTGTGAGCTATAATAATAAAGCAGATATGATATTAAATATACTTTAAAGCTTGAAGTTGTATCACTGGTGTTTGATGAAGGTAGTTTTGTGTTTATTTTTGTAACACCTACTGATCCTTACTAAAACATCTGAATGTCTAAGACCTCCTGTAGCACAGTTGATTGGTTTGTTTCAATCATCCCAGTAGCTAATGTGGATTACGTTACTGCTGACTAGGCTGTGATCATCAGTTATGAGAATTAAGTTAGCTGTAATGAACTAACTATTTTCTGGGCCAATATCTCTACTACATGGGCTAACACAGAACAAAAACAAGGTGGTGGCTGTTTTTTCACTTTAATCATAGATCATCTAGATTGGAGGTGCACATAGCTCAAACCTGAGATACTTGTCATTCCTTTATTTCACTTTTTCCTATAGTGATCTGGTATCAAAGTTTTGATCACTAAGAAATTACCATCAGATTATGAAAAATTCATTGCTGACATGCCTCAAAGAAAGTTACCTGGATTGTATCTCCTGTTCATCTGTTTTGCTGCTAGTTGTTTAAGACTGTTTTAGTTACTGATTCTTACATACTAAAATGAAATTCATCACTTGTATTTTCTTCTATAGGGCATCAAAAAGTTTATAATCTTGGCTTTGCTATGGTAATATTTTTATAGTAATTGAAATTCTACAAATGCTCTTATTATAACTTAGCATTAATATGCATTTGAATAAAAGGAGATTGGTTATTAATGCATTTATTCAGGTATATTATGAAAATAAAATATGGAAATGAAAAAAGTCTTCTATATACTACATGTTCACAGTTTGACTTTCTATAAGGCTTATGAAATAATATACCAGTAGCTACCATTCTGCTGAAATGTCACAGTAAATACATTAATAATGGCACAAAAGTGAAATGTCCCCAAATGGGAAACCATCTTTATAACCTCCTAAATCTCTTTTCCAACTAAAACTTTGCTTTTTTTTCCCTTTTAATTGAAAAAGAGTTCCATTTTTAAAAGAATATAAAAATAGAAAATGAGTCAAGAACTTATTACATACATAATTTTGAAGAAAAAGGTATAAATATTAGATGAAATATTATAGATATCTTTAAGAATGTGCTTTGTCTCACCATACCAAACATCTCATGTAAATGAAATTAAATAAATATATTAATATGAACTGTTGGAAAGCATAACTAAATGTTAAAATTTTAGTTAAGATACATAACTTAAACATATAAATACCAATATATTTTTGTAAAGTTAAGCTCAGCTAAAATCTATCTATAAGACTGATTTGCAAATCTATCATTCTGAGTTAAAAAATAAAAGAATGTTTAATCAAGCAAGGCACATTTCTTTTAGGCAAGTCTGTCTTTAATACTATTCATCTGGGCACAGTGTAGACTTCACTTATTTATGTGTAGATGAGCTAACCTATGTATGAGAGCCTTTGGTACAAAACACACCTTCACAAATAAAGTTGTACATAAACCAGAACACAAAATATAACATGAAAATATCTTATGATTAAACACAGTTGAGTAATTAATTGAAAAAAGAAAACAGTAATAGTTAGCTTGTTAGAAACAAATATTTAGGCTTTCTTTATCCACAGCACTGCTTATGGTTTTCGGATAATTAGGTGTCATCAAAATGCCAAAGGGTCGAAAAGATACCTTTATATTTTTAACATTCCTCTTTATCTTTTGATCAATATCTTTTATACTGCACACATCGTGAAGAGAATCCTCCAGCTTCAGACCTGTTTTCTTTTTATAAAGCACTTGTTAGAAACATATTATTTAATGTCAACTGAAACAAAAATATATGCTGGCAGACAGTGACATAACTGCCACTGCATTCTTGATCTAGGCAATTTAAAACTGAGCATCCTACTGGTCAATGCAGGTCTATGGTTCTTTATGTGGGGCTCTTCAGAGATCTGTTGGACAGAGTAAACACAGCAATTTACAATCTATTTAGCTTTTGAAAAACTATAGACTTATGTCATTAGAAAATGTTCCATTTATTATATTTTTAAAAACTTTGTATTTATTGTTACCTTAAAAAGTTCAAGTAATTTAATTTTCTAAATGTATTAACTACATATTGAATGCTTTTAATTTATAATTTAGAAAAAGTTTCAGAGTATGCTGAAATTATAAACTTTTTTCCCATTAATAATGACCCCTAAATTTTGCCCAAACAAATGTGATAGTTTGCTTTTTGAACAGGAATCTTTGTCTTTGGAACCATCTAAAAAGTTCTGAGTACCCACTGATTTTTATAAAAATGTACGTATTAATTTTCTCAATGTATTTCCAAGGATTTGTTTCTTTTGGGGCTGCATGTCCTACTGTGGTAATCTAAGATGAGAAATTTGAAGTGAGTAGAAAATCCCAGGCTCAGATAAGTGTCATGGAGAGAAAGAAAAAAAGAGAGCGAGAAGGTCTCAAAATGAGTACTATGAAAACCAGGTGCTATGTGCTACAGGATGTCATGCGTACAGTTTATCTTTTCATTAAAAACAACTTTCAAATCCATTAATTCTTTAAGATATGAACTTTGCACAGTTATGCACCACTTCAAAATATCACAAATTAAGATCACCACCACCACTTGACCAGGGTCTATAGAAAACCAAGAAATAAAGGTTAAAAGATTGGTGCTCCCCTCCCTCAACTACAAAATAAATATTTAGAAATGTTGACAGTAAAGTATTTCTTAAAAATAGCATAAGGAAATATAACAGTCTTATTCACTGCTATATCCAGAATCTAGAATGGTGTTTGGCCCATAGTGGACACTTTATATGCTGAATGGATGAATAAATTCTCACCACTTTCCATAGTCTGACACACAGGAGGTACTCAGTAAATATATGGTGAGTGAATAAATGGATATATAAAAATTAGATTTATGTACTCTAGAGATTTATGAACTGTGTAATATAAAGGACATTTATAAAGATAAAAACAGAAAATGCTATAAATCCAGCTCCAGGTTTCAATATGTGAATATTATCCATCACAATACATAAAGAAGATTGTTTCCCACACATACTCCTGGTTTTAGCAGGTGCCCCCAAACCAGTGGTAAAAAGACGGTGATCTAAAATTTGAGTGTGCTTTTGATGGAAGAATCATTCACTTACTAAATTAAATACTGTATGCCTACTGTAAGCTAGGCAATCATTTATTGAAGCTTTCTTATTGGCCTGGATTATACTTGATCAAAGATATAACTTCTTAACACTAATTTTTAGTCAAAAAGCAAAAGTATATCCACAGTATGCTTAAATTTCATTATGAGATACTACAAATTATAATGGTCTAAGAATTATTGACTATTAATTATAAGAAATTACAAGTAACATGAATAACCTGGCATCCACTTTGTTTCCTGAGTGCCCTAGCCTCTGTTCAATGCTACTGCAGCCTTGTTTATCTTGAGGTGGTTGTATTAAACTATGCTTGTCTTGTTGCTGTTATGTCCCTTTTAAATAAGGAATTGAGGGTTTTTTTAAACCTTATGTATCAACACCTGCCTCTTAAGGCTGCTGGGATTATGAAATAAGAATGGTATAGCGGGGCATCCTAATAGACTATAAGTGTGAAGGGAGTTGCAATTCAACAGAAACAAAAAATAAAAGTGATATCAGAATAGTAATTTTAATGTTTATATTAGTGGCTAAGAAGTGGGTTGAAAGGCTTAGAAGAACAGACATTGAGTAGAGTATCAAAACCAACTTAAAAAGATATGGAGGTATAGTAGAAAATGATGACCTATAATTGAAGATATTCAACCAAGTAAGTGTTCTCACATATAAAACAAGAAAAGATAAGAGCAGTCAAATTTCAATAATTATCAAATTTGTGAAGAAGTAATTAATACCTCCACTAAGGCCTAAATGAAAGAAGTACAGAAACCCAGCTTACCTAATTGCTAGCTTCACTAACTTGTATCTGAGGAGGAAAGAGTTGAGATCATTCTATAACATGCAGTTTTATGGGAACTTTGTTTTCATGTGTCTATCCTCTGACATCTACTAAATTACTAGAGTTGGCAGCACACCAATAAGTTCTACAAATTCTACCAACTTAATGGTAATGAATAAGGCCAAGGACTAGAGAGATTTCTTACTTATTATGTACAATTATCTGATTGGGGTCTTGGAAATTATGTACTCTTGGCAAGCAAAAGATATTTAAACCCACTCAGTAATTAAAGTTAGTAATATGCTAAGTTGTGAGCATTGCCAAAAAATTTGGAAAGTCATGGGAAATGAGCTGTGAGGTAGTTTAAGCAGTATTTAGGTCTACTAATAATAAATATCCTCAACTCACATAGGTACCCAGTAAAATAAACTGCTCTTTCTGAATCAGTTAAAATGTTTGCAGGTAAAAGGTCTATAGAATCTAGGTATAATGCAATTCAAACACAATTCTTACCTGGATAAATTATTTCTGTCTATGATTTTTGGTTACCTTTAGAAATCTGATATATAGTCACTCTTGTTTAACATGCTTTTCACCATAATTTCTTATAGAAATAATATATTATTGAATATCTGATACTTTATTGCTCTGTAGTTATACACAAGGTAAATTCAAAATGTATTCCATAGGCAGTACATGAAGCTGCCTCTTAAATATCTAATACCCTGCCTAAACAAGGTTATTATAGAAAAATCAAGTAAAACCCACATTGAAATAAATAATGTCATAATCCCTCACCCAAAACCAGAAAAA
Source organism: Galeopterus variegatus (assembly GCF_000696425.1). Lineage (NCBI taxonomy): Eukaryota > Metazoa > Chordata > Mammalia > Dermoptera > Cynocephalidae > Galeopterus > Galeopterus variegatus. Next base: position 159,794 of record NW_007727003.1, on the reverse strand, counting down.
AAGGAAACCATGAAAAAATAAGAAATGAAAAGTATTCATTTCAATTCCCTATTTTCTGTCATTTTAAAAAAAGGCCCTAACAGTGTGTCCTCAGAAGAGAGAAATGATCTCTGTCCTATGTGGGTTTAACTGTACAAACTGATGAAAGGAGAAAAGAGTTTCTAACTTCTGCTAGTCTACATTTGCAAACTCAACCACATAAATTAGTTTTTAATTTGTTGATACATTTGGTAAGGAAATTGTGCCACTTGAATATGCAGAGGCAACAGACCAGGTCATCCGTTGGCCTGGTTTGCCTAGAAAATCCAGGCAAAGGAGAAAATTCAGAAGGTGTGTGGACAATGTTCCTGAGAATCCTCATTTCCTACTGCAGAGGAAAGTACATCTTTTACAATATTATCTAAAATCATGACAATATCTGCAGTACTCATATCAATGTTTTAATCTGTTTCAGTCATTCCATACTACATGTGTTGGTTTCTCAAAGCTGACAGGAATCTCCCAATACCAACACATACTACTGAATTGCCTCTCATCTTCCATCTTATTCTCTGGAAGTGGTCTAGGTTTTGCCATTATAAAAGTCACTCTACGAATCTGCTCTTATTTTTCATGGATTAAATGTCCCCATCTCCTTTCATGTATGAACAATCACTTTTAAAAAACAGCTCATTTCTGTGATCCTACCATATAACTAGATAATTACATTTAAAATTAGGTTACTTTGTAAAAGAAACAATTTTATCCAGTAAGGCCCTATCTACAATGATGTAATTCTGTAATGTGATTCACTGGTAAAATCTCTAATGTCTGATTCAATCAACTTCCATAGTAATGAAGACTCCATGGATTTATAGGACTCACCATTATTGAAACCAAAACTGATCTTACAGGGAAGTTTCTTAGAATGTCTACTAGATAGGTAAGTCCCTTGGAGATATCATTTGTTTGTTCTAATTTTGCTGTGTCACTTGGATTAATGAGTCAACATATATACTGAGTATCATTTATAAACAGCACTCTATTAGTTGTTATATAGGAAACATGGTCTTTGTGAAGCTTGCTAACTTCCAGGTACCTTTGGCAATATCTCATATAATGTTATATATAAGTTATTTACATTAAAGAATTCAATCCCCATAATTGGGTAGTACTTTTTGTAAGAAACTTGCTGGAGCATATTTTACCAAATTGAAACCTTTTCCAGTAAACTGATTACAAGGACTTTAATACATTAGAGCATGGTGAGGAGTATTAGCCACATAGTGATTAAAATGAAGCATAGATGCATGACATGAAAATTTTGTTTATAGGTTAAAATAACTCAAATTGGAATGCCATTTCCTTCCTCTTATCTCTCCCTCCAATAAATACTTATTGAGTGCCAACTGTATTCCAGGCAGTATTCCAGGTCTTAGGGGATATAGCACAATGAACAGACAAAAATCATTATCCTCATGGAAGGGAAGGAAAACAGATAACAAACAAAATAAATAAAATATTAAATATGTTAGAGGAAAAATTAAGCAGAAACAGGATATAGGGGGTTTTGTGGGGCTGCAGTTTTGAGTGGCCAGGGAAGGCCTCAATGAGAAGGTGACACTGGAAAGAGGTGATGGTGTGAGCAATGCACATATCAGATACTAGAACATCCCAGGTAGGGGGAACAGCAAGTACAAAGACTCTGAGGTGGAACGTGCCTGATGTATGTGAAGAAGAGCAAGGAGGCCAGTGTGGCTGCAGATCAGGATCAAATGGGAGAGGAGTTGGTAATGAGGACAGAAGGGTAAGGGGAGACTAAACTGGATAGGGACTTGTGGGCCATTGTAAGGCCTTTAGTTTGTACTCTGTGTGAAGTAGGGAGCCAAATGGTGGTTTTGACACAAAGTAACACAACCTGACAAGTGTTTTAAAAGGATCACTCTGGATGTTGGGAACAGACTCAAGTAATGGAAAGGATGGAAACTGGAGGATCAATCAGGAGAATAGTGTAAAAATCCAGGTGAGAGATAATGATGGCTTAGATCAGGTGACAGCAGCAGAAGTCGTAAGAAGTGGTAAAGCTCTTGTAACGTTTTAAAAATATAGCCAACAGGATTTGCCAATAGATTGGATAAGGGTATGAGAGAAAGAGAATCAAGGACAATTCTAAGGATTTTAGCTGAAGCAACCAGGAAATTGAAGTTGCCACTAGTGGAGATGGGGAAGAGTGTAGGAGGCACAGGCTTGATGTTGGGAGGGGGAGGGAAGTTAAGTTTTGGACATACTAGGTTTGAGATGTATCTTAGATATCCAAGTAGACAGGACAAGTAGATAGTCGGACAGTTGGAAATTCAATCTGGAGTTCAGGGAAGAGGTCTTGGTGGGAGATTTAAATTTACATATTGATAGTCTAATGCTATGAGAATGGGACTGAGTGCAGAAAGAAAAGAGGTCTAAGGATTGAGCTGCGGCCTGTGTGGCTCTCCAACATTACGACCCTGGAGAGATGAGAAAGAATCAGTGAAGAAGACTGAGAAGGAGAGGCCAGAGAGGTACCAAGAAAATACAGTGTGGTATTCTGGAAGTCAAATAAAGGAAGTCTTCCTAGGAAGGGGGAAGTATTCCACCATGCTAGCTGCTTCTGATATTTCAAATGAGTGTTAAGAAATGACCACTGGGTTTAATTATATGAGGTCACCAGTGACTTTGATAAGTACATTTTTGATGGAGCAATAGGGGTGAAAGCCTGTTTGGAGCAGACTCAGGAGAAAATGGGAAGGGACTGAATGGTGAACAAAGAGAGATACAGTCCCTACTTTCAAGAAAGAAATAGAAATTAATTATATAACAAAAACAAATGCAAAATTGCAGCTATGCCAAGATCATATACTGTATTTTTTTTTTTTTTTGTCTTTTTCATGACCGGTAAGGGGATCGTACCCCTTGGCTTGGTGTCGCCCACACCACGCTCAGCCAGTGAGCGCACCGGCCATTCCTATATAGGATCCGAACCTGCGGCGGGAGCGGCGCTGCGCTCCCAGCGCTGCACTCTCCCGAGTGCGCCACGGGGCCGGCCCCATATACTGTATTTAATTCATTCTAAGATATACTTTTTTAGATTTGAACATCTACGAAATTGGGATGTATCCCTATTTTAATTACTGGTAACTTACCCTTATAATTGGCAGTTTTTCTTTTTATTTTTAATGGTACATAAAATAATGGTGGTTCTTATAACCAAAGGCATCTCAAATTTGATGAACTGCTATACTGTAACTTTGAAATTGTTAAAACCAGATTACTGAGAGATGTCTTGGAGGAAGTAACTGAAGTAAAAATAGAAGTTAAGGAGGAGAGCAAGGAAAGAGGGGGCTGCCTGTGGGAACATTTGCAAAGATCCCCAAAGCTTAAGGTGGAAAGAGAGCTTGTCCTGTAACTGGAACAAGACCAGGGTGGCTGGAGCACTATAGAATGAGGGGAAAAGCACGGGTAAGGAGGAAACAAGGCTGGATAGGAGATTACGTGTAGCTGGATCATATGCGGCCATGAAGGCTATGCTAAACTAAGCCTTTGGGTCTCTATGCTAAGAACAAGGAGAAGACCCTGAAAGAATTTTAAGCAAGAGTGGGTGATATAATCAGATTTCAGTCTCAGAAAATATCATTCTGGCTACCAGATGATGGAGAATAGGTCAGAGAATGGTCACAGGAAACAGGAAATGTGAAGAGGCCAGTTAAGAGGTCTTTACACTCTATCTAGGATAGAGATGATAGTTGCGTGAATTAGAGTGGTGGTAGCAGCAAAGTAGAAAAATGGACTGTTTTTAGAAATATTTGGGAGGTTAAATGACAAAATTGAATGTATTTACTATTTTTTGAATCTATTATTTCATTAATAAATACACTGAAAACACTGAGCAATAAATCTGCCTTTTAAGCAAGGCTGGAAAAACATTAAAATGATTTGTAAATATTTTTGCTGCACACATGAATAAAAACCAATATTTTGGAAATTCACTAATTTTCAGGGAAAAAATCAGACCATTTATATCTACAGACAGAAAACAAATATACTGCAAGATAGGCAGTAACTTTTGAACAGGTGAGGTGTGGGTGTGTGAGTGTGTAATAAATTGTCCCCACTGGCTTCTCTTCCAAACTAAATTATATGTTTTAACTTAGAATTCAGAGAGAATTTTCCATAAAGAACTGGAGTTTACAATAAACTTAATGGAAATAAATAACAGTGCTGACTGACATATAACGCATAGGTGCAATGCTAACTTTCATTCTAAAAAGTTGGTGGGGATCTTAGTAGAGATTCCCAGGAAGCTTTGTGCTATTGAGAGCTGGGGTGGGTGTGAGGTTAAAGGTTCACTGGAGAAAAAGCTTCTCCCCTATGACCACACAGTAGGATACGACTCCCCTGTATCTGCAAAGTTAGAATCCTGCATGAACAGGTTATTCATAAAATCCTTCAGATATGATGAAACATCATTTTTTGTTTAAGTGCTATTTTACCCACATTCAGAATCACAGGCTTTAATTTTCAGGGCAGCATTCCTATTCTGCACTATTATGTTACAACAATAATAACACAGTTCCTAAGAAAATGATGAAGCCTCTTTTCCTTCTTAAATCTCTTCTTTAATGCATGTGATGACCAGTGGTGCAAATTTTCAAATGTAAGGAAAAAGACATCCAGTACGAAAAAGAAAAAAGAAAAAAAGATAGAAAAACCATGAGAATGTTTCTATGTAAAATGTATTTTTTTTCACAGTTTGGAAGAGAAAATTAGTTCATAGCAGCATTAGAAACCAAGACAAACATCTAAAAGCTTTCTAACTAGTCTGAACCATTTAAATTACATTCACAAGCTGAATATCAGTATATAAAGAATACTATCATATGCCATATAGCAATGGCCATTTTCTGACAGGAGGTTAGGAGCTGAGAAACACAATAGCATGGCTTCTCCTCCCTTCTTCCTGCCTCCTTTGATTTACCTTCTCTCAAAGGTTATCAGCAGCCCCTGAAGGTATATTAAAAAACAAGTGATTTCATTAATACATATATAAAATTGTCACAACAAAATATAGGAAATTAGTAGTAGAAAAAACCAATAGTTTTATCCTTCTTAGTTTAGAATAACAAACACAAAACAGAAAAAAAAAATTTCACCCTAAAATGTAATCCCTAAATATCCTTTTCCCCATCCTTATGCTCCTCACCTCTAACTCACAGTGTTTCCATAAGTCTTCAAGATTGGGGGACACGTGTGCTTCTTTGCATTTCTTAGTGGGAGGGTTATCACTTCTATTCACAGCTGAGAGGTGGGAAGGACTTGGACTGCTGTAAAAACATTGAAATTTTAAATGTATAGAGGTTAATAAATTGTAGTTATGATTCTCAAATGAGTAGACTACTGGTATATATTATATATATTATATTTATATACTATTAGCAAAGTAACTACTTATGTTATATGCTGAAGAGGTAAATAACAAGTTTTATGTAAACTAACCATAACTTTAAATTTCTTCATACTGTGCATTTAAAATTTCAATCCTAAAATTATATTTCAAAGTTTAGAAATAACTGATATAACATTTCTTCATGTGTAAGTGTTTGTGGTTATGTCACCATAGTCAGTGTATACTTAAATTTGGCACGAAATCAATTCAGAATACCATAAAAGAAATAAAATAGTATCAGTGTTAACTTCTGTGCTTCTCTCTGGGTTCACCAGGTGTTGGGTATATACATTTCCTCCAGGTGCACTGATTCAGTCACACCTCCTCACGTGAATCTCCTTCTAAACACAGATATGTTTATACCTTTTCAACACTCAAGACAGGCAACTGAGCTCAACAGTGAAGGCTGTAGTTTGGCAAAGTTAACTGGCATGTGCAAAAGTAGACTAATTAGTATTTTGCTCTAAGCCCAATTTACTATCTATTTTCATTTCATAAATGATTTAGGACCTTACGAAGGGGCTATAGATAATACGTAAGTCAAAACTATATTCTAATTTTTCTTTAGAGCATAGATGCTCTTAAAGATCCCTGGATTGGTTGAGTAAGGCAATAATGTCACAAATTTCAATGAACTGGCAATCTCCTGCTTTCAATCCTTTTATTCTAAGTATTTTCTCCCTTCTTAACAAGGGAGAGTCAAAATGTTTATAGTGTTTCTGGCATAGGTTTTCAGTAACTTAAGCAAAGTATATAAGGAGGTGAAAAAACAATAATTTGCATAGTACTATTACCTATTGCTGATTAAAAAACATGAAAACAGGAAATTAATCTTAAAATGGAAAAATATCCATTGTTCTAGCAGGTATCACTACTACGACCGATTATACTTTCTAAGATTAAATCCAGATAAATCAATTATATAAGAAAATAATCTTTTATTACTAGAACAGTCAATCTCTTCATCTGACTTAACTTCTATTTGACACTTCTGTTTAATATCTGATTATTTCAAAAGGGTTAATTTTCAGTATACTGAATGAAGTGGGTTTCTGGAGATATGTTCTTTACAAGAACTCATTAATGACTAACATGGGTTGAAGTAAAATTTAAAAGCATAAGAGATTTATTTTATCTTTCATGTCATCCAAAAGAAGTAGCATAGGTTTTGGAGCCAGAATGCCCTTGCTTTAAATCGTTGCTGGGTCTCTTGCTAGCTGTGAAGTCTTAGGGAAATTGCTTAGCCTTAGCCATTTATTTTTTACCCTCCTAATATGAGGTTAATAGCACTTACCTTTCAGAGTTGGCAAGTGTCCCGAATATGGTTGACCCTTAATAAATGGTGATTATTATTGTTATTATAGAAAGGAAACAGGAAGACACTAATTATTTATGTGTTTCATATTCACAAAGCTTTGTATTAATTATACATTGTTTGTGATTAATAATCACAAGATAATGTAATCTCTTAGCAAAATCTCTGATGCATATCATGCAATTATTTTTTAAGTGTTCTCCCTGTATTAACATTTAATATTCACAACAGACCTATGAGGTACTATTTATTATCCTCATTTTACAAATAAAGTAACTGAGGCACAGAGAGGTAAAGTAATTTGCTCAAGGTCATACATCAGAGTCAGGATTCAAACACTGGCAATATGACTGCAGAGCTTATGCTTTTAACCACTTCACTAAAAGTCTGGAAGTAACATAATGTAAGATAATAGTCATTCATTCAACAAATATACAAGGTGCTACATTCTGTGCAAGGTAACAGTATCCAAAACTTGATCAAGACACACAACCTTTAAGGAGATTACAATATGGCAACTAGAAGCAATTATATTACTTCAGAGTTATGACTCAAAGCCATGATATTTCTCTGGATTTAAAGATAGGTCACCTTCAAATTACTGTTGTCTAATACTCATAAAAATGATGGCACAACCATAACTTACTTGCAGAACTAATCAGGATTTCTACATCTTCTGAATAACTGTGGATAAAATAATCACTGAATGTTGCTCATCTTTATGTAAAATCTTTTAAGTACAGATACAAAAATTTTTTATGTAATTGCTATGGTGTGTCTAATATATCATTATAAAAGTTTGGTCATAAGGTATGTCAATGTTAAAGGTAACTCAAACAAGAAATAAAGGAAATTAGATAAAGGAGTCCTATTTAGATACATATAGATTAGAACAAACAACTCTATGACCAGGTATGTATAGATTTCCTGCCTCTATTTTTTGTCTTTTCCTTCCTCTTCCCCCTCTTTTAGTCTTAATCATTATTTTGCAATCTCTCAAATGCACAAATAATAAAGTAGGTAGGCTTCTGATTATTTGAAAATATTTTATGAGCTTTAGAGTTTACTTTCATTTGCTCTAGAATGATAGCATAATTAATAGCTATCAAAACCAAAAAGCAATTGTGAATATTATATAATTTATGCAATAAAATGTTAACCTTATTTCAATTTTAACCATTTTATTTCAAAGAACTGTAGTACTGCATACTAAATAATTATGTAAATTAAAATTGGGCCAATAATCTAACAGCAGTAGGTTCTGCCTTTTATCTTTTTTTTTTTTTTTTTTTTTAAAAGAAGGTTGTTCAGAAGCCAAGTGGGTCAGTAAAAGGAATGCAATAATTTTCAGTTCAGTTTGGGTGGTTATTCTGAAGAGCAATGACTTTTTCATTCTTTTGCAATATACAATGGATACCAAAGGATACTTAGCAATATGGAAATCAAATGGGAAAGGTGTTGTAAATGATCTTTTAAAAGGCACCTGGCATATAATTAATATAAAACTATTGGTTTTGCAAATATCATCAATCTACATGTGTATGATACTTCCCTGGTTCCCTGTAAAAAAAAGAGACTGCTCTTAGTATACCACACCATACTCACCTGATTCTGTCTTTCTTCTGGCAACTCTTGGCATATGACTGAAACTTGCAGGTGTTTCCTCAAGATGTGGTTATTTCCTGTCCCTCCTTTTTACTGATGGTCTGCATTTCTATCAGTTAAAAATGTGCATCCTTTAAATATTTGAAGTTTATTTAGCTGTTCAAGTGCTGTGATAGTGACAGTGCTGTTGTGAGATCTGGATTTTTTTTTTTTTTAAAAAGAGGAAGTCTGAAGGTCCCTTGTAGTAAGGTTTCAGGTACACTGATTGAATCTCTCATTTGCTTATGTACAGAGCACTTAATACATTTGCTTTTTAATTTCGTTTGTTTGTTTGAAACTTCTTGGAGAAAGAAAACTGTAGAGAAGCATCTTTTAAAATTATTGCCTAATAAGTGATATTTAAATAAGATCATGCCTTACTGTGGTTTATATCTAACATTCCAAAGATGATATTTTCCTCCTTGATTCAGTCATTATGGGATGACATCAATGATTTTTGTAATAAAAAAAATGCATCTCGTGATTCATTTCACCTCCTTAGATGTGCGGTTTATTCAAACAGTGGTTTTCCTTATGAAATCATGTAAGTTAAGAACCATCTGGAAAGGTTACTGTGGAAACGGCAGGGGATGGGGGGTGGGGCTAGAGAGCAAGAGATGCCATGACAACCTTTTTCGGGTTTCCCAGGAAACATGGGTTGCTATGGGAACTGCATCAGTCAGGTCCGAATTAGTAACTTCCGCTGGAAGGGGTGTCTGCCACTTTAATCCTCTTGTGATACTGCAGACGCTTATCTTTCAGACACAATAGGAAATTTTGTTTCTTTCAACAGCACTAAAAACAGCTGTTTCTAGACTTTGATAAATGTTGGCTGGAACAGATACATAGAACTTCACAGGAATCTGTTAGTTTAACACTTTTGAAATGCTTAGCAAACCTCAAAGAGTTAAACTAGTCAAATCAGGACTTCTTGGGCATTTCCCTTTGTTCAAAGTTGTAGAGACTCTTAAAATTCCGAGAAGGGGATTCAAATAGAAACTACAGTGAAAAACCAAATAAACTTATGGCGAGTTTACATGTCATTGTTCTAGTTAGACTTTTCATCCATGTATCCACAGGGTAGGCAATTGAACTAGATAGTCAATAAGTAATGTTGAAGGGTCCATGAAATGGAAGCATTGTTTAAGTACTTGCCTACTTTACTTAGTAAAGAAACGACTGCCTTTTAATTTTGAGGCTAAGCAGTTACTCTAACTGTTCTTTAGTTTCATTTCCTCTCAGGATGTACTGTTTTTTATAGGGCGTGTACCAGAAATCAAGTTTAACATGTTTCTTGTTCCCAATATGGAGAGAAATGAGGAGGGGAAAAGAAGGAGAGCTGAGAGAATGCAGCCCACTTGCAAAAACAGGCACCTGTTTCAGTATGAAGCAGTAAGGATAGGGAGAATGAAGTGTGCGTCCCACTTCTTCATGTCCTGTCCTTGATGAATGGTCTGGAAATGTATAAAACAAGGGCAGACACAGACCAAGGGGGCACGTTCCACACAATACTGAAAACAGTATGTCAGCTGTATCATATATTAAACATCGGTGAATATCTTTTTAATGTTGACACAGGAGTTGGGATTGTTGTTTGTGGTGCAGGTGGCAGTGGAATTGCCCGTTTTGAAAGGGGTCTGGGGGAAAGAGCTATGGTTCATACCCCCCTCTTCGATCACCATATACTCCGACTTACTCAGAGTCGAGTTACTCCTTGCCTTTCGGAGCTCCTCGGCTGAAGAGGAGAGGTGCTGGCAACTTCCCACGTGCATGTATTGGGCTTGCTCTTCCCCCTCTGTCTCCCGGTGGTAGAAATAATTGAAGTTGGAAACAATCACAGGAACTGGCAACGCAATGGTCAAGACACCGGCGATGGCACAGAGAGATCCCACAATCTTGCCCCCTATGGTCACTGGATGCATGTCACCATAACCTACTGTTGTCATGGTTACCACTGCCCACCAGAAGGCATCCGGGATACTGCTAAAACCTGAAGTGGGGTCGTCTGCCTCGGCAAAGTAGACCGCGCTGGAGAAAAGGATGACCCCAATAAAGAGGAAAAAGATAAGCAGCCCCAACTCCCGCATGGACGCCTTCAGCGTTTGCCCGAGGATCTGCAGCCCCTTGGAGTGGCGGGAGAGCTTGAAGATGCGGAAGACCCTCACCAAGCGGATGACCCTCAGGATGGCCAGGGACATGGCCTGCTGTCCATTGCCCTGTCGCTCTGCCAGCTCGGTGCCCAGAGTGATGAAATAAGGGATGATGGCCACGATGTCTATCAGGTTCATGATATTTCGCGAGAAGGTGGCTTTGCTGGGGCAAGCGAAGAAGCGCACCAGCAGCTCAAAGGAGAACCAAATGATGCACAGGGTCTCCACCACGAAGAAGGGATCCGAGAAGCTGGAGGTTCCCGCGGGGGCCCCCGACGTGCTGTTGCTGGCCGCCTCGAGCACATCCTGCGACGGTGAGGCGGGGTAGTCCTTCTCGTCGCGGAACTCGGGCAGCGTCTCCAGGCAGAAGATGACTATAGAGATAAGGATGACGAGCACGGACACGATGGCGATGCCCCGGGCCGGCCCGGAGCTCTCCGGGTACTCGAAGAGCAGCCACACCTGGCGCTGGAAGTCGCGGCTGGGCAGGGGCCGCTCCTCCTCCCGCAGGAAGCCCTCGTCCTCGCGGAATTTCTCCATGGCCTCCTCGCCCAGCTGGTAGAAGCGGATCTCCTCGGAGAAGATGTCGATGGGCACGTTGACGGGCCGGCGGATGCGGCCCCCAGACTGATAGTAGTAGAGGATGGCGTCGAAGCTGGGCCGGTTGCGGTCGAAGAAGTACTCGTTGCGGAGCGGGTCGAAGTACCTCATGCGCCGCTTGGGGTCGCCCAGCAGCGTCTCCGGGAATTGGCAGAGGGTCTTGAGCTGCGTCTCGAAGCGCAGCCCGGAGATGTTGATGACCACGCGCTCCCCGCAGCAGTCCTGCTCGCCGGCGGCCGGCAGCGCGGGCGGCAGCGGCTCGTAGCGGTCGCAGCCCCCGCCGCCACAGCCGCCCTGAG
>NW_007727003.1:143702-147896 GCF_000696425.1 Galeopterus variegatus | reverse complement strand
GCGCGCCCGCCCCTCCTGCGTCCCCTCAGGACTCCCGCCCACCGCGCGCGCGCGCGCCCCGCTCCCTAGGGGAGCCGCCCTTCGACCCCTGGCGGTTCCCTCCTCGCCCTCCTCTCTTCGTTCCTCTGGGTCACCGAAGCGCCCGTGTTTTGCACCTTGGTGGCCCCCTGGAATCCCCGCTTAGCCGAGCCAGCCCTCGGGGGATCCGGCCGCCGGCCCCGGCCTCCGAGCTCAGTCCGCTTCTGGCCAGCGCTCCTCTCCCCCGGCCCGCGTGGCCGCGTCCCAGTCGCGGGGCTTGACCGCCGTGGAGCCCACACCTCACTCGGCCTGCGGCCCCGCGAGGGCCGGCCTCCTGGGCCTCCACGCTGCACCTGGGCCCGCCCGGGGGAGGCAGGTTCCGCAGAACGGGGGTAGCAGAAGGCGGAGGCAGGCGAGGAGGGAGGACGAAGAGGTGCCCCGGACCGAGGCCCCGAGCATTGTCAAGGGAGGGAGTGGCAGGCCAGGCAGGCGCCCTGGGCAAGAGGCAAGCCTGATGCAGCATCCTGAGCTCATTTGAGGTTAGAGGACCGCCACGACCCGGGGAGGCGGGTGTCTAAGTTAGTTCCTGCTGGGATGAGAAGCCCAACGGAGTAATGGGTGCTGATGGATTTCGCCCCTGGAATCTGAACGAAATGGGTCATTAAAGGCGTTCAGGGACCCCGCTTATGTAGTGAAAATAGTTCACAGTAATTTTCGTAGCCTGTACTTCAACCACTGTGAAGAATCAAGGATTAATTTTCTGGTTTGGATTAGCGAGGTCAGCCTGGTCTTTACAGTACACTGAGATTTTCTGTTGGTGGGAAAATAAGAGGAAAAATGGAAAAGGAAATTCACCACGTCTAATTTGTGTGGTCAGAAAGTCTGACTCTGTCTTGGGAGGGATGGTATCAGGATCTGTACCTACATTCTCTACTTAATATTTTACCACTGCTCTCGTGGTAGGGAATTTGCCATGCTCTAGTTGTTAAGCAGGGAGAACATTCGTTCTGCGACTTGTACTTCTGTTGCTTGTTTTGGGCCCAGAGATAACTTACATTTATCCCCTTTGAATTTATTAAAGTGTTTCTCGAAATTGTTATGGTCACTTTGAACACAATTTCTGTTCCCAGAAATTTTAGCAACTCCAGTATACCAACCCTAGACTTAAAAAAAAATCTGTTGCCTATTGCATCATTCAAATGATTTACGAAGGAGGAACTATTGTCTAGACAACTCCTTACCCATCCAAAGTTAGCCAATTCAATTTGAAGTAAGAGTGACTTGTGGTCGTTACTTACCACCACTCCCAGCCATGAGGTTCTCTAAGCAGAGACTAGGTCTTACCCAATTTATATTCCTAGCAACTACCATAGTGCCTTGTAAATAGTGGGAACTCAGTATATATTTGTTGAATTGGATTCCCTAACAAGTGTTTTTTGCATTTCTATCTGCTGTGAAGCATCAACATTTCCCTTTTTCCCCCCCAGGAAGGGAAAAACATGAGATTTACAAGACTATCATATATTTTATCTAAAAGCATAAAATATTTTTTATTCAAAATTATTGTCCTTGAAATGACCTATATCAGAGGCCAGATCCATATGTTAACATTTCCTCTTTTTGGGACCAGAATCCTACTGGGATTCCTGGGATGAGGAGTAAAGGGATGCTGAGCTCATGGTACGGCACATTACTCAGTTATTCCACAAGGTTTCCATCCCTGCTCTTCTGTGTACAACAAGCACTCATGTTCTTTACTGTCCTTTCGTCTTCCACTTCACCTGCAGGTCAGTGCTGGGCACTGCTGGTAGTAATATATGCTGTAAGAGGTAAAACTGGGCAAACATGTAAAATACTATGTCACAAAACTCCAGAACATTAATTTGTGTGACAGTCACCTCATTATTTTACATATATTTTTTGAACTGATGAGTAGGGTAGCAGTACAGTATAATCAATCATTCATATATTTAAAAGAATGAGACTGCTGCTGCACGGGTAGCTCATAGAAAGGTAAAGACTATTTTTAAAGACCAAATGTTTCATCCACTTCTATGTCTGATTTAGAAAGTGATTTATTCCTACTTTTGCAAGAATTAGTACTGAAATTAATATTAATGGCAAGGAAGACCAGAGCAGCAGATGGTCCTGTGATGAATGGTCACAAGCTTCTCTCTGCTATGAAGTATCTCTTCTTCAGAAATGACTATTTCCATTCCTTTCATGTGTTTGCCTTGTCGGAGGACTCTGATTATGAGCTTCTTAGGATAGCCTTTACTTTATATTTGAGGCCTGGAGAAGTTTGTTCAAGCTCGCATAGCTAGTTAGTGGCAGAGATGAGCCTAAAATCTTGGACCATTTCCAAAAACCATTATTTGCTCTACTATATCACACTGTGAAACTCTTATGTTGATCACTCTGAGTAATCATAAATACTAGATTTCTAACAGCAGCCTATTTGCTTCTGATTGCCGACTAGTTCACTTCAATTCACATTTATTTTAACTGAAAACCACTGCCTTCTCATGGCTGGTCTATTGTCTATAGGAAATGAGTTGGTGGGCACATTCCAGCCCTGTTGAACAGCAGAACCCATCACAACAAATCAATGTCAAAAATGGCATTTCAGGAGGAACACATGCCATTTATTTAGTACCCCCAACAGAGTAGCTCAAAGTGATTTGAAAATGTCTCATTAATCCTCATGACACCCCTGTGGGATAATAATAATATTATTATAACATTTAAGTGTAGGACTGTGGCAAAGCCAACAGCTTCTCTGAGCATGTGCAGGATATTCTTATACCAGTACTTCAGTCTTCAATATTAGAGTCAAAGTAAAACGATCAGCTTTGCAAACAGCAATGGTAAATCTCAGTGTTTGGCCTTTCTATGTTGCTGTAGGCATATCTTGGGTTTCTTACTGACTACAGCAGTACTAGAAATAGCTCACCAGTTGATTGCCAGATGGTAAGCAGCATCTTGGATTATTCCAGAAATGTTTAAGAATAGGACAAGGCAGGCCTGAAGATCCTAATCCACAATTATAGATAAACAAATGAAGAAAGAACACCTACTATGTGCAAGGCATTGTTCTAGGTATTGTGGGGGTATAAAGTTTAAACATAAACCTTGCCCTCAATAGGCTTACATAGAATTGAGAAAATAGGATATAAATCCATGAAAATTTTTGCAATGTTATTAGTTAACAAGACAGTAGTATCAAATGTCACAAGACTCCCTGTGACTATTGTCTATTCTAGCCAAGCTGTCTGCCTTGCTGTTTCTCAGTTATACCAAGTTAATTCCTATCTCAGAATTTTCGCACTTGTTCTTCCCTCCGCCTGAAACATTCTTCCTCCAGATTTTCACATGGCTGTCTCCATCACTTTAGGTCTACATTAAAAATGTCACTTCATCAAAGATAGCTTCCCTGACCACAACCACCTGATTTCAAATAGTTTTCCTTCCCCTTCCCCCCTTGGAAACTTTCTAGTCTCTTACCTGCTTTATTTTTCCTCATTGCATTTATTAACTTGAAATTATATTTTATATTTATTTGGTTACTTGCTTATTGACTGTCTCCTGCACTAAAACATAAATTCCCCCATGGCAAGGTTTTGACTTTTTTATTTCTGTATGCCCCAAATCTAGAACAGTATCTGGCATATAGAGATGCTTAATCAACACATGTTGAATGGAGGAAAGAAAAGGCACAGAATGAACATACAAGGCGCATATATATATATATATATATATATATATATATATATATATATAGTTTTGTGTGTGTGTGTGTGTGTGTGTGTGTGTGTGTGAAAATGTAAGTCAGCTTTTATTTAGGTATACTAGTGACCTGAGAGAGGTGTTAGGCCAACCCATCTCTCCAGTAAACCTGAAGGAGAATGGCCAGGCTAAAGTCATTTCCAAGACTCAGATTTACTGAGGGTTTTTTAAAAAAAATTATTTATTTATTATTATTATTATTTTTATACATTCTAAGATGTTGCGGCCGAGCAGTGGGAGGGGGAGGAGGGGGTGAGGGGGATTTAGTTGGGGTCGCGACTTTTTGTCCTTCTAAAGCTTAACTGTCTTTTATTCAGCAGAACATGAAATTGGAATGAAGATTAGAAATCAGAATTTGAACATTTTAAAAAAATAATTCTAGTAAAGATC
>NW_007727003.1:127354-143205 GCF_000696425.1 Galeopterus variegatus | reverse complement strand
TTGGGGCTGAGGCCCTGGGATGGGGGGGCCGCTCCACCGCAGCTGGGGAGCGCGGGGGGCTTCTGACTGCAGTGGTGCAGTCGTCGCAGGGCTAGATGTATACAAGGCATGTTAAGTTACGGTGGGTGAACCAGTTTTGCTGGTGTAGAGGGGTTATTCTGTAGAAGTATCTGTCCAGTTCTGTTTGTATTTCATAGAACCAGCGGGGCTGTGCAGATATGCAAGGATTGTTTTTTAAGGTGTCCCTTCGTCCCTTTTTCTCTACTTTCCCCTCTCCCTACCATCCTGAATGGATCTATTCTGCACTCCAGAATTATACTTTAAATTCTCTACTTGACATTCTTCCTGCAGATACCCCAAACTTAATATTTATAACACTGAACTCATTATCTTTCTCCCCAAACTTGCTTCACTTCCTGTTTTTCTTATTTTATGCTAGAATACAGAGTCATCCCTTCATCCTTCCTCTGCCTCACACCCAGTTGGTCCCTAAGTGCTTTCCATCCCCCCTCCAAGTTCCTCTCAATTCTGTCCTCACCTCTCCAATCTCATTGTCACTACCCCAGTTCAGGCTGCCACCATAGTTTCATAACAGACTCCCCGCTTTCAGTCTCTCTTTGATGTATTTCACCTTGTCAGATGTAGCTGAGTTATTTCTGTAAAACCCAGAGTTGATCATGTTGCTCTCTGGTGCTTCCATGATGGTCAAACCCTGGCCCTGACCTGTTATTCCGGCAGCATCTCCACACCTCTTGCTGGTCCTGGACAGGTCATCCACTTACATACTGCCAAGACTTTGCTCATGCTAGCTGCTTGTGCTCTAGCTCACCGGTTACTCTTTATACCTTTTCCCACTGGTGAATTTAATCTTCAAGTCCCATCTTAGAGGTCACTTCTTTTGAGAACTCCACCCTCCCTTCAGCCATGGTTGCCCCTTCAAAGATAAATAAAATGGATTTAAATGAATTCAGTGATACTCTTTCTCATCAGAGCTCCTATGGCATTTCTTCATGGCTCCATTAGAGGGCTTTTCTAATGTATTGAGAGTGAATGCACTGTGCTAACCCAGGCACTATCCTAAGCACTTTATATGCAGTAGCCTCCAACAGCCCTGTAAGGCAGGCAACATTACTACTAGACTATTTCACAGATGGAGAAACTGAGTGCAGAGTGGGAAAGTCACTCATGCAAGATCATACAACTAGGAAATGGTTTCCTACTGAGAAGTCCACATTCTCAAGCCCTACCTTAGGCTACCTCTGTGAGGATTAGAGGTCTTGTCTTATCTTATTCATCTCTGTATTTCCATTTCCAATATTGTGTTGCTGTATGATAAATGCTTTTCAGATAGTGTAACAGAAGAAAAATGATTATCAACACTTACATACTAAAAAACGGATAGATAGACCCTGAAGGAATTAGTCCCGTTCCTCAATGCAGTGGTTATAAATGGGCTCTCCTGAATTTGTGCCATTTTTTAAGAAGTAAGAAAAATACAGAGAGACAGTTATTCTGGAAGTAGGTGTATGCCGAGATCCTGACTGGGGCTAAGATGGCTCTGTAGTGTTGCTGTGTCACTCAGAATGACCCAGAAGTCTAAGCCTGTGTTCTCACATGGCAGAGTGATTTTCAGAAAAACATTTCTATTCAGGGAAGACTGCAATTCCGTCAGCAAGTATGCCAACCAAAGAGTTAAAAGTGTTGTGTTAGAGCAGGCATTTAAATAAGGCTGATACTTTCTTCTTGAATCTCTATATATGAGAGAGCAATCAGACACAAACACCTGCATGGCTTTTTCTGGTTCTGGTTAATTTATTGAAAAAACAGGCACAGTCACACCTCTAATCATAGACAAGATGTGCAGTTAATGATGAGATAAGCTGTAAAGTCCCTTAGTATGTACCAATTATTTGTTTGCAGATGGGAATCTTTTCACCATTTGTAGAAATAATTGAATGGCTTTAGAGCACTAGCAAATATACTAATTTTCTTTTAGAAGGATGAACATTACAAATAATATTTTTACCATGGTTTTTCTCAAAGTGCATTTTATCAAGAATGTTTTAAAATATCTAGAAAATTCCTTTAATTTATTTCCTCCTGTTCCTTCTGTGAGGTACTTTGTTGTGAGGGTATGGGTGAGCCACAAGAAAATTAATTTCAAGAGCTAAAAGGGAGTACTTTAGTCACAAGATTGAGTTGACATTAATGTGAACCAACGAACATAAATTGACATGAATTGTAAAGCTTTAGCAAACATTTATGGGAATCTATCAAAACAGTGGAAGGTCAAGGGTATATTTTGATTGAGTTTTTTTGTATTGTCATCTGGTGAAAACCAAAACATATCTTATTAATCTACAGATATAGTATTACAGTGTTATTACTTTGCCATTAGGTTTTGCAATTATGTTGACAAAGCAGTTCAAGAACATGTCTGTAGAATAGCATTACAATTTTATTGAATGTTCATTACGATGATAATAATGTTAATGAAAGTATATTGAGGCCTGTAATGATTCAATTAATACTGAGTATGATAATGACAAAAGAATATGAATACAATTCTTTGGGGACTTTATCATACCCGAGAAACAATGCAGTGGACGCCTTACTTGGTTATAAAATGGACACAAATAAAATTAAACCATGTTGTGATGTGTCAATCCCTGACCAACCCAGACACAGCTGCAAGTATTGAAAAGTCTTTACTCAAAGGCTCAGGACAACTCAATTCTATAGCTGATTCTAAACAAACTCGTTGGAATGTATTAGGAAATCTCATCCTTACTTCATCCCTGGCAGTGGATATTGCTGCCCTAAGCCCAGTGTGCCCTGAGGTGGGCTCCTAATTGCCTATGAAGCTTCGTCCTGTTAATGAGCACTTTACATGTTTTGCATGACAATAGGATCAAGCCTCTGCTTCGCTTGGTACTGTTCTTCCCAGATTCTCCATTGAGGCTGAAGCCCTATCTTGAAATGCCAACTGGCTTTTTTGAGATTCCATTTCTCTTTTTAGCCCTTAATAGGCTCCCCAAAGGCTGAACCCTGCCATGGGCTGGAGTTCTTATTTATGCCAGATGGGCCTCTTGGAGCTACACAACTTCCACCACCCATCTACCAGTATTGCCATTGCCATGGCCATTCCTGTGGCCTTGCATCCTCCACTGGTTTGGACCCCATGGGTGATGAGGCTTTCCCAGCTTGCACCCTAATTTCATTCCTCCCCCTAGGGCATTATGATTTGAGAAGCTGGCCACCCTCTTTGGGGACCTGTCCTAAAGCTGAATTTATTCTCCTAGCATCAAATCTCACCATTCCCAACTTCCCTTCATATTCTTACCAGCCAACCGAAGTCCTAGAGTACCTCAGACCTAAGTTACATGGGTTGACATGCACAGGTAGAAATACGAAACCAATTTAAACTGAGGTCCATTGTTTATAAAGTCATTTAAATGAACTATATAATGAATAAACTGAGATATCTATCAGTTGTATAAAGGATAAATCGTCTTGATTTTCTATCCCATCACACTCTATTTGAATTTAGGAATCCACTTCAACATGCATGTGAACAGAACTTTCACATGATTTTACACTGAAGATTAGCTTTCAGGAAAAGCCTACTATTTGAGTATGTTTATCCATTATGTTATTCATTACAAGCTAATGTTAGATTGTGCTATTGTGTAGCAGAAAGCGTTCTAGCTGGATTCGAACTATATGGAGTTAAAGTGACCTTGAGAAATCCATTTACCTGTCTGTATCTCAATTTCTCACATGTAAAATGAAGAAAATAATATCCTAAGCCACATGCTATGTGAAAATACCCAATTTATCACCTTGCATACAATAGGCACTCAATAATTGCTCACTACACTTTCTATACAACATAAATGCATAATTGGGGGGAGGGTGAGATGCATTAGGACTTTCATATGTTTGATTGCAAAAGGCTCCATGCAGTGCGAGCCTTTTTTCTTTGTTGTGTCTCAAAGAAGGACAGGCCTCTCATTTATGGCTTTCATTAACATGTGGTCCAAGAGCACCCACACTTAGCAGGGCTTACAAAATTAGTCAGAGAACAAAGGACATGCTTTAGTATCAGAACGCTGGTATTTCCTGGTTATTGCAACTATTATCTTAGACTCTTCAAAACTAAGTGCTTGGCAGTTATTTTTTGAAGTAAACTTTTTAATTTTTTTAGATTTTCTAGTCTGCACATTTGTTTTACAGATGGAATAAATACGGTCTGAAGATATTCAGTAACATATTCAAAGTCCAGCATTTAGTTAGTGGCAAAGACAGGACAGAACCTAATGTTACTCATTTCCAGCCAAGTTAAATTGATTTCTATTCTTACTTCTCTTCTTCTTTTATTCACTCATCCATTTAGTGACCTTCCTCCCTCCCTCTCTCTCTTTCTCTTTTCTTTTCTTTTCACAATACCCATGTTTGCTATACACTGGGAATCTAAAATGAACATGACACGTTCCCTGCCTTTGCACATTCCTGAGACATCCTGCCTTAGCTGACCTCTCAGACCTGCCCTTAGTCCTGCCTGACTATGCTGACCTGACTCTTTGTATCAGCTGACTTCTCTACCTCCATCTATGCTTCCCTTCCCTTTCCTTTCAGCCTTTTCCCTATTTTTTTTCCTTTTTGTCTTTTTTCGTGACCGGCAACGGGATTGCAACCCTCGGTGTCGCGCCCGCACTGGGCTCAACCAGTGAGCGGACTGGTCTCTATATGGGATCCGAACCCTCGGCGGGAGCGCCGCCACACTCCCAAGCGCCGCACTCTACCGAGTGCGCCACCGGGCCGGCCCCCTTTTCCCTATTAAAAGCTGCTTTCAGCATCCTGATTTATTAGTCAACCCCTACTCATAAAGCAGGATTTCTTACCTAGACCTTATTTCCTTTGGGTCCCTAAATCCTGGTGTGGTGTCCTGGGGAAATGGGAGGCCTTAGGCAGGGTTTGAAATTCTTTCTTTCTGGTGACCCTATAGGTTGCCCCCTGCTGGAGAGTGCATGTCATCCTCTGCCTTCCTCAACCTCTGCATTGTAGAGTCAACATTTGACAAGATCAATAGATCAATGCTATGAGATTCTTAAACCCATTACAATTGGGGCAACAGCCTCAACCACATCAGCTTAATGGGATATGGAGTAGGTCATAAACTCTAATACTGAAATGCTAATGTAAGCCTTAAGGTACCTGCACATATAGCAAGTTGTTGCCTGTCCCACCTCCTTTCCTACTTGCCCAGTTCTTAAGACTTGAGTTCTGCTTCATTTTCCTTTTGTTAAATCTGGAATACCTCCCTACCAGGTTCTAACAGACTCCTCCTTGGGAGACTAGCCCTGCTACCTGTGTTACCAACTGCTGCCTGAATCCTGCTCTTCAAGGGCTACACTCCTGAAACCATGGTCCCACTAACTAGCCAGTGTCAAGCCACCTGGATTTCCACAGCTATACCAACCCCAGTGTGGATATGAGTGGGGCATTGTTCACACTATGGATGTGGCTGACCCCCTTTATCTGTTATTTTGTTGAGGAGATGCCCTTTCAGGTTAGACCATTCCAGGACTACAGGCACAGGGAACATTGCTTTTCTGCACCCAGAAGAACAAAATGGCAAAATCTGGAAGGAGAGATTCAATCACTAAATATCAACACCTAAGAGATGTAGGAACTGAATGTGCTGTGATAACACGAATTACTAATGGATATAAGTGCCCCTTTGTGCCCAGATAACACCAGCTGCATAGGTTTGGGAGATAATGCATTGCTAAGTACTCCTGACACCTCATTGTAACGTTGATTTCTAAACAAATGGACTGAAACTCAATTATCTCTAATTCTGAAGCATAAGGGCTCTGGGCCCACATCAGCATAAGGAATGGAACTGAAGGTGCCAACTAAAGAGAAAATTCCAGATACTCACATTGAAATATGTAATCTGAGATTGTTTTAACTGCATCTGAGTACTTCAGTGCATCATAAATGGTCCAGCTACATTATCAACACTGGATGTTGAGAAACTAATAAGCAAACAGATTTTACTTTTTACAGTGCTGTGTGCCTGAGTCAGAGAAAACACTGAGGATGATTAGAACACTGAAATATTCCTTGTCTTAGTCTGTTTTCTATTGCTATAATGGAATACCTCAGACTGGATAATTTATAAAGAAAATAAATTTATTTCTTACATTTCTGGAAGCTGGGAAGTTCAAGAGCATGGTGCTGGCATCTTGTGAGGGTCTTCTTGCTGCACCATAACATGGCTGAGGGCATCACATGGAAGGACAAGAGTGTGCAGGTCAGCTTAGGTCTTTCTTCCTCTTCTTATAAAGCCACCTGTCCCATCATGGCTTCCCCACCCTGATGACTTTATCTAATCCTAATTACCTCCCAAATTCCTACCTGCAATCAACCTATGAATTTGAGGATTAATTTTCCAACACATAAAATTTGGGGGACTCATTTAAATCATAACACTACTTTTTGGACAGTCATTACTGAATCACGATAGACTTTGGAGGTAAAAATAAAAAAGACTTAACTGCATGCCACATAAAATTTATTATACATGGAGTCTTCTGAGCTCATTTTCCTAAGATAATAAACACAAAACAGAAAAATAACAAACAATAAACAGAAATTCGATCGCATGACCATGAAATGTGGTACATTCAGTTTGCTGGGTTTTTAAAAAATTTACCTGGTGATGAATCTCTTGGCTCAATAAAGCAACATATTTAGCAAACTCCAAAATATGTTGATTTTTTAATCTCTCTGTTTTGATTAGGAGGGACAGGGCCATGCCTTTTTCATGAATACTTTTCTCAGTGCTTCGTATAGTGCTTTGTACATGGCAGGCTTCCATAGATATTAATTGAACATTTAGTGAATATTCATTAATGATATTGACCAAAGAAGTTAGCTTATTGTTAAATTTTAACATAACTTTTTGCTGCCTGAATGAAGTCTTGGTAATAGTCTGCAACTACTTATTTAATTTCCTCAAATTTTAAGATATTTATAATTTGCATTATGTTCCAGGTTTATGAATTTCTGAGACAGAGTGTAGAGTGCAAAATTAGTGCTTCTTTTGCATCTGAATATAACCCTCAGGAGAATAAGATAAAAGGTTTCAAGCTTATGTTTCAATATGATGATAATATAAAAACAGACATATATGTTTTAAATCATTTTTCCTACAGTTTTATCCCTACCCATCTTTTCCCAAAGCTTCATAGCAGCTTAAGTAAAATATTTACTAATTTAGATGCATCTTCTACACAGTATTGGGCTTGCATAAATGCAATAAAATCCTTTACACTCCTGTATAATATAGGGCAGAGACAAGCAGGGCCCTTCTGCTCTGGGGCTGGAACGTAAAGTAGTTTTCGTTGCTAAGACAGATTAATACTCTAGAATCAAAAACAGTCTTCAACTTCAGGCATCCCAGTTTCTGCCAAATAATCAAGAAATAAATGCATCATTCTTCGAGGACAGAGGACATGTTGGAAATCAGGTAACTTAATTTCAAATATGAAATATATCTAATTGATTTGCAATACTGTCCCTGGTGTACTGCCCGTTAAAGATGCAATATTCTGAGGTTTCTGGACCTTTGACACCAGTTAGAAAAACATCATCTGCTTAGGGAATAAGAAAACAGAAAAAGCATGAAGGATGATGATGCAGGACTCCACACTCCTGTGGGCTGCTGAACTTGGTTAACCAGAGACCAGGAGCACACAAATGTACTGTGGGGCTGACTTTGTCCTCAACTGCATCATCAACTAGTGTATGCGAATTGCCTGGCCCTTAATGGAAACCCTCACATGTAGTTAAGGACAGAATTTAGATTAGAATATGAGTAGACCAAAGAGGTTGCCTCTGGCAGGAGATAAACGTGTTCTTTCAGCCTATCTTTATCTGCTGATGAAATAATATTACCAAGTAGTGATTTCTTTTCTTCTTGTGGTCTGACTTTGGTCATTTCTTTTTTTCCTTCAGAACTGCATTAAACTGCAGAAATGGAACTTCAATTAATATTATAATAATCCTCATTGCTGATAGTGGCTTTTAAGCTCATCACCATTAGATTTCTGCATGATGTTTTAAAGATGTGTAAGAGATTAAAAATCCTGATTAAATATCTCTAGTTCTTACTAATGTAAATCCTTACAGCTTAAAAGTTTTAATATGATAAATGCTAGGAATAGCAGCATCTGCAACAAATATGTTTAGCCATTGTAAATTACTATATTTATCTGATTTATTTTCTAGAATGTTGTCTCCACATCCAAAAACAGACTGTTGAAGAGTTCTGCTTTGTATAAGGGATGTCAGAAATAATTTTGGCTAGTTACATGAGGACCAATTTATGTCTATTACACATCTACCAAGTATTTAGCATAACATATCAAAATAAAATAGAGTGTGAGAATAGGTCATTTGTTACAAAAGTAAAAATCAATACCACAAGTTAAATAAGTAAATAATTAATTAAATAAATTATTGGTTGTTTAAAATGTATTGCTTGCTATGTCTCCTAAAAATTTTACAACTAGCAAGAAGTACTAATATAATAAGCATTTGTATATATTTTTTCATTTAAAAGTTGTGGTGATGGCCTATATGGATACTCACTTTTTGAGATAGGTTGAAGTTCTAGCTTATGAATGGGGAAACTGACCTGAACATTGGAGATACCTTTGGAGTGAGGTTGATTTAGTCAAATTCCTAAAATGTAAAGGATTAGAGATAATATACATAAAGCACCAAAGCACCTCATACAAATACTGGCTTACAACGATATGTCTGTCTATACATATATATTCGTGTGTGTCTGTATACAGTATATATATTTATATGTTTTATATAGATACCTATATATATATATATATACACGCACACAAACTCTTTAAAGATGATAACTCTAATATCATTATATACTTATGTATAATATACATGCCTATATATATTCTCTTTTAAGAAGACTACTAAAATGATAGAAATAATTATTGCTTTTTGGAGCTCTTAAATCATTTTAATACGTGGTCAAATATATCTATAATACTTTATATGTATTATATTTTATTATTAATATATTTATTATATATTCTATTTTTAATATATATTCTATTTTTGGCATAAACTTTTCCTCATGCTATGAGTGTCTGACCTTCTGCACTGATTCCAGAGCAGTGTGGATCTTCAGTTCCCAAGCATTTAGCAAGACACATCAAGCCACTTCATTGGTAGAGACAACTGGCTTCACTTTGATGTTTCATAATTTTCATGTTTTTTACAAAATTAATCTAATTTATTATTTATTTATTTTTATTATTATGAATATTCATGAGACACAAATTACCAGAAATTGCTTTTATACCCTGTTTACGCTATCCCCTCTGCCAGAACACCACACTTATTTTTTTGCATATATGTTTTTACATTTCTACTCTGAGTAGTTTCCGTATAATAAACTCCATTTCATGATTTTTTTAATCAAGTGGCATAGGGTCTGGACTAATGGGCACATTTGCATGTGCTCCATTGCATTTCTTATGACTAACTTCTACAATGATCTCAGGTTCCATCTTTATACTATAACACTATTAATTCATCCTCAACTATGCAACTGGGATTATATGCTAGAGCACTATTTTAGCAACATCATTACCTTCAATTATTTACTGTGGTTTTGTTACAATTCAAATTCATTAGGCAATTTTAAAATCATCTTCTTATAAAGGTTTTAAAAAAATTTTTAAAAAACTAAATCTGTAAAAAAAGTCTCTAAAATGTTCATTGCTAATTCCCATAACATAATCTTTAATTTTACTAAGTAGCACAAATTCTTTCAAACAAAAAATGTAGAATTTCATATTTACAAATTTGCCTGATTAGATGGAGTAAGACATTATATGCTTCTGTTAATTAATGCTTATGTCCTTGATGTTAGCTTGTTTACAGATTATTTCATTAGGTTGCACTCTTATCCTGAGATTTTATAGTTTGAAATCTTCCCAGTGTATGCGCAGGTAGAAGTCTGGAGAAGCTTCAGAATAATAGGAAGGACTCAGGACTGTAAGTCTAGAGACATGATTTTGAATTCTGTGTCCCCAGGTTCCTAAATCTTTTGGAGCCTTCAATTTCTTCATCTATGATAAGAGGATGACAATAAACAGTTTACAGAGTTATTGTGAAGATTAAATGAAATAAGATACATTAAGTTTTTAGCAGTGCCTATTATATATTCAATCTGACATGCTCTAAAAATGTTTGCCCAGTTTTGCTGAAAGTAAAAAATTGCTGTTCAGCATCACCTCTCACTTGAGTGGATGAACTGGCCATTGGAGAGAGGCAACTGTGTATCAATAGTTGGCCCTGGGTTTGTTTAATTAAATTTAAGTCAATGCATAATAAGTGCCCACACAGCACTTTGTCCATTACTCAGGATTTTATAGTGGTCTGGGTTAAATTCTATAGCAGCATCCCTGAATTTCCTCTGAGTTTCTGGATTTACTGAGCTAAACAAGTTCATTCACCCCCAGTAGTAAAGATCCTCCTAAAGGGCCGGAACTGATGGGAAAACTTTCCATTCCATCCGAGGTCACTTTCACTTAAAGGATGCTGGCTGCTGATAAGTACCCCATCAGGAGAAGAACAAGAAAAATGATTTGACACTTAGAACCTGTCTTGAAAGATGAGATTCACATATCAGCATACCAGATGAGCACAGAAATGAGATCTGAGCACACTGCAGCTCAACTAATCTATCCCTCCCAACCCCGGGTTAGTCCCTGCAAATCATCCATTCCTGCTACTTAGCCCCATCTTTCCCAAGGACGGTGTGTTTCACATAATCAACAGCTGCGAAATAAAAGCAGTGTTTTCTTGCCTTCTTTTCCTTTTGATGGGCGTGTGGCTTCCTAAAAATGTGACAAGCAGGGGAAGAAAGAGGTAAATGGGAAATAAAAGAGGTCTAAGTGGGTGTGGGTAGGGTGACAATTACCAGTTTCAAAATGGGTTGAATCATTGCCAAGGACCCAGATTGACAAGAGTAAGATACAATTGTGATTCTCAGTGGCAACCATTGCTAGTTTAGAAAAAGAGCAGTGTTTTTGGAGCCAGATTTGGAAAGCAGATTTTGTTAAAAATCTAGGATTCTGCTGCCTCCCAGGACTTGGTTCTAATTTTGTTTTTGGGCTGTCCTCAATGCTCCCACCTCTCACACATTTGTTCTATTTGGGGGCTTATTGTGGAGGAAGCTAGCTAATGCTAAGTCCAGAAAGAGAGAGAGAAAAAAAAGTCCAAATATATATTTTTCTTTGTTGAAACATAAAAACAAACTCAAAATTATCTGGGTTTTATAAGTATGTTTACAGCTGTCCTTAGTCACTGACAGAGCTCAGCAATCTGCTCATCTCCGCCTACTGGAGGCAGATATTTCATCAACATTATTTTTTTGTTGTTCACTTGTAAAATCTCTCTGCAGCTTAGCACTGGTTCCCCATCTTTCTCCCTCCTCAGACTCTTCTCTAATCCCTGTACCTTCCCAGGATTCCTGGGGCTAATTTTAAGGACAAAGGAGGGACCCAGGAATCTAAGAAGAGGCAACCTTCTGATAACCACCGATGTGTGGATCAGTGGAAGGGATGGCAGTTGGGGGACAGCTGTAAAGAGCAGAACAACTATGCTTCCTGAAGGCATGGCTTCTCCCTCAGCCTTGGGTGAATCCCTCATGAGCTAGTTCTGTTTCTTCCAGGTGCACAGCTTTTATTCTTAGAGCCTCTTTTGCTACCAAGACTCCTGAGATCCTTTGGAGTGAGGTCTGAGGCAAAGGTGAGCCTGAGGGATGCCAGGTGGCAGGTTTGCTGATCTGGTCCTGGGAGTGAGCAAGCTGTGTGGGATGGTAGGTTGATTTCCCCCTATCTCAAGCCTTTGGGGGCTCTGGTGCTTTCAGCATATGGGCATGTACTGGGTCAAGTCCCAAGAACATCTACCAGCCTATTAGAATATATGAGGTGGTCCTAGTTCCACTCTAGTGCCAAGGAAGATCTTGCCTTCTTATAGGCAGGACCAGTGGGACCTACCACATGTCCTAAGGATGGCCGCTGTTTGAGATGGTTTTTTCGAGATCATTTTATTGCTCTATGAGTGATAGTAGCAAAGCAGATTAAAGATAGGTCTGCTCTGTGGAACTAAAGCGATGTGCATTGCTTCTCTCTACTTACTAAATTGCTGCCCAGCACCTCTTTGTTTCTCTGATCTGCCATCTTTTTGAATGTCTAGGGACTCCTTTCCCAATTAGGGAATAATTCAGGGATCCATTCTGAATTTTCTCTCTCTGTATAATTATGGTGCTATGAGCATGTTGGCTTGGAGTTGGAATTATAGCTGGGTGTTAAGCCTTGACTAGTCTTTTCCCATTTTCAGCAGAGCACAGCTGGCTTTGGCTGGGTTTGGAGATTCCCAGCCAGGTCCCACCCTCGGAGATGGTACCATGACTCTAGCCATTAGAGAAGCAGTCAGGAGCTACAGTGACAACAGCTTCTCAGAATCTGTAGGAGCCTTATCTGGACAAAACAGAGAAAAGGAAAATGTCCTGGAGAGGTGAGATTTTCTCCTTTTCTGAAAGAGTTTTCACCTATAGACCACATTTCCCAGAAGTTGTAGCTCATGCAGCTGCTCTGCAAACTCGACATCTGAGTGAGACGCATTTGGAAAAAAGTCCATTAGCATCATTTACCATTGTGTTCTCTTTATACTGTGTCTCATGACAGCCAGGCCTAGAGCTGTGACGAAGAGTAAAGCTCTGACTAGAACGGCATTACTAGCCAAAATAGTTATTTTGTTTTGTAAGTGCTTGACATGCAAATTTTTAGCTCATTTTATAGATGAAGAAACTGAACCTTAGGTTTCATGGAAGTGCTATACGAATATAATGAGATAATCTGTAAATAGTCCTTCAAACATTTATAATGCATATTATAATACATTAGATATTATTATCCATCGTTTTACTATTATTGTTTGAGGATGACAGAGAGAGAAACAAAGGCCATTGTTTGGAGAGAGCCAGCTGATCTCTTGAAAGGGAAGGACCCTGGTTGGGCCATCACAGTTTAGATGGTCTCGATCTTTGTTTACATCGGAATCTGTGGTTCTCAATCTTTGGTTTACATCAGAATCAGCTATGGAACCTTAAAAAATAGAGATTCCAAGGTCCTATCCCAGACCTCCCAAATCGGAATCTCCAGGGTTGGGTCTCAGAACCCATCTAACTTGGTCAGGTGATACTGTTTGGCAGCAAGTTTGGGAACCATCTAGGGTTTTACCTTTAATTTTGGTCTTGGAAATTCTTTGCCAGAAGTGATAAGTTTCCTGGAGATGGACTCACATTAACACAATTATCACAAGTGACTGATAATATGGATCAGAAACAATTGACAGTCAGAACTATCATCGAGTATCAGGCCCTTGCTACTCAAAGCCCATGCTTTCCCTGAAGGCTGAATATAGCCAGGTGAGCAGGGACCCAATGGCAGGGGAGGTAGATGATCCTGAGAGTCAGGGCCTTCAAACATTATCATAGGCATCCATCTTTATCAGAAGAATGTACCCGCCATACAAACAGAATACTCATGTTTGTGGGCCCAAACGCATCACCAGATTTTATCGCTGACCACCCTATTTACTGGTGGTTTAACCCCCATCCCCATTCTGAAAATACATTTTTTTTAGATATAAAATATAGTATAGTTGATTAGCTTTGCCCTTTTCTGGTTAAAAATCACAATCTAAATGATGATAGTTAGTAAGAGTTTAGAGAAACAGACACTCCTACACTTCACTTGTTACTGGGAAATTAGCACAATCTTTCTGGAGGGCTTTTGGCATGAAGTATTGGTAGCGGCAAGTATTTTTTGGCACTATTAACAATCCTGAAAAGCTCCAAACAACCTTAATGTCCAAGAGTAGAAGTAGATCAATTCATTATTGCATATGCACACACATAATGGAATGATATATAGTCATGGTTTAGAAAAAAATTTAAGTATATGGAAAATACTCAAAATATATTGCTAAGTGAAAAAAGCATGTACAAATTCTGTGTGTGTAAAAGGAGATACACCAAAATGTTAAAACAGTAATTTTCTCTGGATGGTTGCATTATGAGTGATTTTTATTTCCCCCTTTTACTTCTCTATATATCTGTTTTAATTTGATCAGTATACATATACTTATCTTATCATAAGAAAAACTCAAATAAGCGTTATTAGAGAAGTCACAATCCAGACAATTCTTTCTGACCTTATATTTGGGTCAACATAACTATATTTTGGGTGGTTCTCAAATACAGTTTTGGAGTTGTGTTGATTCTAAAAGTGATAGCAGTCATTCATTATTGCTTGGTCTGGACTAACTTCACTCACAGGAGATCATCTTGACTTCAGTTTTGAAGTTTGTAGCTGTCAACACCTGGTAATGTGTACACAATTTAGCCACTGTGATATGGGCATTCATTCAATTAACATTTATTGAGGACTTTCTCTGTGCAGACTTTGAGGATACAGGGGTTCAAAAGAAATGTAAAACAAGTCATAAATGATTTATTAAAGATAGAATTGTGGGATCCAAGAAGAGGGAATAACTAAGTTTGACTGGGAAAGTCAGACAAGTCTTAATAGAGGAGGCAACTTTTAAGCTGGGTCTTAAAGAATAAATAGAACTTTTCCAGGTGAGGGAGGGAGGAAGGGCATTTCTAGGAAGAGCAAGAAGCAGCTTATGCAGAGACAGACCTATAAAAAGTCACCATGTGGAATGTTGAGAATGGAGTATTAGGGAGAAAGGAAGGGAAATGGGACTACAGTGACAAATTAATACCATATAGTAAAGTATCTTGTGTGCCATGTTACAGGATTTTAATTTGATACTCTGAGCAATGGAAATCAATGGAAATTGACAGTGACTTGTAAACAGGAAAGTGACATGATAGAACCATTTTTAAAGACATAATTCTGGTGAGGATGTGAAAGATGAAATAGCTTAGGGTAGAGGTCTGAGGCAGAGCAGATAGTTGGGAAGCTATTTTTGCATTAAACGTGAGAGATAATAAGGGTCTGGTCTAAGTCAGTAGCCCTGGAAATAAAGAGAAAAGACTTGATTCGTCTATGGAAAATGGTTTAGAGGTTCCTCAAACAGCTGAAGATAGATCTACCATACGATCCAGCTATCCCACTACTGGGAATATACCCAAAGGAATGGAAAGCATCAAGTCGAAGGTATACCTGTTTCCCAATGTTCATTGCAGCACTCTTCACAATAGCCAAGAGCTGGAATCAACCCAAATGTCCATCATCGGATGAGTGGATACGGAAAATGTGGTATATCTACACAATGGAATACTACTCAGCTATAAAAACGAATGAAATACTGCCATTTGCAACAACATGGATGGACCTTGAGAGAATAATATTGAGTGAAACGAGTCAGGATGAGAAAAAGAAGTACCACATGTTCTCACTTATTGGTGGGAGCTAAAAAAATAAACAAATTAATTTACCCAAAAACACACCAAAAAATACCGGGGGTGGGGTGGGGAAGAAGATATAACAACTATACTTTTTTTGAAGTTGTTACAACAAGCAAACGGAAAGGACATTCTTGGGGGAATGGGAGAGAGGGAGGAGGGCGGGAGGTGTCGGTGAAGCGCCATAATAATCATATACATTGTATATTGAAAAAATAACAATTTAACAAAAAAAAAAAAAAAAAGAAAAACAAACAAACTAATTCACCCACATACACACACACACACACACACA
>NW_007727003.1:113739-127344 GCF_000696425.1 Galeopterus variegatus | reverse complement strand
AAAAAAAAAAAAAAAAAAAAAAAAAAAAAAAAAAAAAAAAAAAACCGAGGTCCCGAAAAAAAAAACCTTTTTTGAAAAAAAAAAAAAAAAAAAAAAAAAAAAAAAGACTTGATTCGAGAGGCCTCCAGTCAATAGGGATAAAATTTCTCCATTCCTCTATTGTGTATTGTAGTTCTTTATGTATTTTCCATACATTTTTAGAGATGTACACGTCCATATTGAACATTTACTCTGCCAACCCAAATTTGAATCAGTGCATAAGCACCTGTGTTACAAAGCCCAGTGGATTCAAATCCAGTTTGCATTGAATGTATCCCCCCAAAATGAGTAATTGCTGCAGTGTACAAAACAAAACCACCCCCAATTCACATGTGTTTCTGTGATTCCTTAAGATTCCGGAAGAAAATGAAAACAGTTACCAGTGTTGGTTTTTAAGAAAATGTCAGATCCAAAACATTCAACCATATTCTCCCTCTGACTCAACATGCCTGTAGTTTTAGTGAGGCACCTTTAGAAATCATATAATCCTTTTGGTTGAGAATTGTTGACTAACAAAAGGAATGCAAGATTTGAATCCAGGCAAAACTGGATCTGTAATAACTGTGTGACCTTGGGTAAGTTACTTAATTTCTTAGTTTACTCATTTGTAAAATGGAGGGTATTTATACCTACTTTGCAAGGCTGTTGTAAGAATTACAGATAATATATGTAAAACTTCTTATACATTCTTGGCCCACAAAAAAAAATTTCAGGAAATAGCTTTTTATTTAAGGCCAAGTTACTCTTTTATAAGCTTGTTCTGGACAAACTATATCTTAATGATTGTGTTCATTTCTATTTATCACAGTTTAGGGAAGATACTGATAGGCTAGATGCTTTTAGAGAAAGATGACAAAGAAGGCAAAAAGTCTAGAAACATTTTTTTTTTGTGGTGCTTTCTCTTCCTGATATTGAGAGCTACGTAAACTCATCCTATTTTCTTCTTTGCTTCGGCTGCCATTAAACTGAGAGGCATATTTGGTATTCAGATTCAGTAACTGCATTAATCCTTTGGATTGCTATATTTGCATCGTCCTTTTGTCACCTTAAATCTTTTTTGGATAGAGATAGTGCATAAATAAATTCAGGAAATAAAATGATAAAATAGAATGTTATGTGCAGACCAGACTTGTAGAAGAAATTGAATGGATTTAACACGCAAAATAGAAGTCTAAAGAGGGAGTTAATAATTGCCTTCAAGTATTTGAAAAATTGTCATATGGAAAAGAAAGTAGACTTATTTGCATTGCTTTAAAGACCAAACACCTGAACAGTAGAGGGAAGGTGCAGGAGAATTATTTAAGTAAAATCAAAGACATGATTTTTTTTTTTTTTTACATAACTGCACTAATGGGATGGAATTTCTATGAGGAAAATGAGTCCTTTATCATTAGAAGAATTAAACTTGCCATATAATTCTTTACAGAAATAGAAAAAAAAATTCTAAAATTCGTATGAAACTATAAAAGACCTCAAATAGCCCAAACAATCTCGAACAAGGAGAACAAAGCTGGAGGCATCACACTTGCTGATTTCAAAATATATTACAAAGCTATACTAACCAAAGCAGTTTGGAACTGACATAAAAACAGACATACAGACCAGTGGAAGAGACTAGAGGCCCCAGAAATAAAACCACACATCCATGGCCAGCCAATCTTTGACAAGAGCACCAAGAATAAAAAATGGAGAAAGGACAGTCTCTTCAATAAATGATGATAGGAAAACTGTGTATTCACACGCAGAAGAATAAAATTAGACTCATCTCTCACTTTATACAAAAATCAACTCAAAACAGATTAAAGCTTGAAGTATAAGACCTGAAACTATAAAACTACTAGCACAAAAAACATAGGGGAAAAGCGTCTGGACATTGGTCTGGGCAATGATTTGTTTGGATATGACATCAAACTAAAAAGCTTCTGTAAAGTAAAGAAAAGAATCAACAGAGTAAGAGAAAATATTTGCATGTCACATATTGGATAAAGGTTTAATATCCAAAAAATATAAGGAACTCATACAACTCAATAGCAGAAACACCAAATAACTGGATTAAAAAATGGGCAGAAGACCTGAATAGAAATTTCTCAAAAAAAGCTATACAAATGCTTAATGGGTATATAAAAATATGCTCAGCTTCACTAATCATCAGGAAAATGCGAATTAAAACCACAATGAACTATCACCTCATTCCTCTTAGCATGGCTATTATCAGAAAGACAAAAAGTAACAAGTATTGGTGAGGATATGGAGAAAAGGGAAACCAGCACACTGTAAAGTAAGAATGTGAAGTATTGCAGTCATTATGCAAAACAGTATGGAGGTTCTGCAAAGAGTTAGAAATACCTTATGATCCAGTAATCCTACTACTGAATATATATCCAAAAGAAATGAAATCAAAATCTCAAACAATATCTGCACTCCCATGTTCGTTTCAACATTATTCACAATAGTTGAGATATGTAAACAACTTAAATGCCCATTGATGGATGAATGAATAAAGAAGATGGAGTATATATGCAATGGAAGATTATTTAGCTTTAAAAAAGAACGAAATCCTGCTGCTTGTGACAGCGTGGATGAACATGGAGGATATTATGCTCAATGAAATAAGCCAGACACAGAAAGACAAATACCGTACAATATCATTTATCGTGAAACCTAAAATAGTAAAAATCACAGAAGCAGAGAATAGAATGGTGGTTACCAGGGATTGGGGGGAGGGGAAAATGGGGAGATGTTGTTCAAAAAGTACAAAGTTTCAGTTATGCAAGGTGGGTGAGTTCAGGAGATCTGATGTACAACAAAGTGACTATGTCAACAATACTTTATTGTATACTTAAATTTGCTAAGAGGGTAGATCTCAAGTGTTCTCACCCCCTCCCAAAAAAAGAAAATGGTAACTATGTGAGGCTTGGTTGTAGTGATTATTTCACAATGTGTATATATATATATATATATCAAATTGCACACCTTAAATACATATGATTTTTAATTGTCAAATATACCTTAATAAAAATTTTTTAAAAAGCTTACTATATATATTCACTGAATCCGATGGCCTCTAAAAGCTCTTTTAACCCCAAATCCTACAGTTATCTATTTCTAAGCAGCTGCTTTAGGGCAGTTTGATGATATCACCATCCACTGCTGGTCTAGGAAACCGTTCACCAGTACTGTTCTGAACCTGTTGGTCAGCTCTTTGGTGATCAGTCACAGAAAGTTAGCGACGAGTGTAACATGCCTCAGGTGAGACCAATTTTTACCTCTGGTAGCTCCACTTGGTCGCTCAGCAAATATCTGTGTGTCCCACATAGTTCCACTCTGCAGGAAATGTGGGGTTTACAAAGAAAAAAGACTCCCTTGTGGCCCCATCACAGTAGTATTGGATACCCTCCACCCCCAGTGGTGAGCACACCTTACATTTAATAAAGGTCATTTGAATAGAGGGGCTCCTGAATCCAAGAGATGACAAGGTCACTTATGCAATAACAGCTTTCTTATTTTGGAGGAATTGTATCTTTAGGGTTTCATTTCATATTCTTTCAATGTGATTTAATATACTGGGGCTGGATAAAAAAACTGGATCATAGGAAGGTTAAATGACTGTGTTAGTTTCTCAATGCTGGCTGCACCAGACAAATAGCAATATATCAGTGACAACACAATAAAAGTGTTTGTCACTGATATATCGCATCACAATTAGATGCGACTCGGTGGTCTTTCTCCATCTTGTAGCTATGCTGTTTGGAACATAGGGCCTCCAGGGTCACAGAGGGGGGAAGAGAGGCTGAGGAGGTACACTGGCTCTTAGTTGCCTCAGCCTAGAGTGACATAAGCAACCTCTGTTCACATTTCATTGGCAAACACTAGTCATATGGTCCCAACCCAGCTGCAACAGAGTCTGGGGAAGGTCGAGGATTAAATGAATTTTTGGTGAACACTGTCTCTTACATGGTGGCTAAGGCCACGTAGCTAGTTAGTGGTTTAACTGGAGCTAAAAATCAGGTCTCCCAATTTCCAATTTTTTATTCTTTGCTGTGAACTCTGTTGTCTGATCTTCCTGCTCATAAGGAATATGGTTTATAGGGATCAACCCAGAGTATTTGGGGGCAAGAGGCCTTGGAGCCAAAAGTTTGAGCACAGAGCCTGTGGGCCAGGCTGTGCCTTCTTATGGACTTTCTAAATGCATGTTCTCGTAGATTGTCTGGACCAAGATTTCCAAACTGAGAAGAGGGAACGTGTGTAAGCAGTCATAGCATCCAGACCACAGGGATCCGTTGTGGAGGAAGGTGCTGAATGGAGATGGGGAGGAGAGAGTAAACCTAGAAAAACCCCTGCCTGATGGTTTGCCCACAGTCGACCAGACTCCGGGCCAATAATTTGGCTATTCTTCAAATCCGTATTTGTTAAATATTTGCTACTCATTTTTTTAGAGGAGAGAATGAATGTTCCGTGGAGAAAGGCAGAGAAAGAAGACAGCGGATGGCAGGTAGCACACATTCTAAATTGTCTCAGACAATTTAGCTCTTTCCCAGATGGGCCCATCCTTCTTGAAGACCAAAAATCCTGCAGTTAAATAGACCTGTTTCTTAGAAGGCAGTTAGTGATCTTGAGCACAAATCTGGAGAGACTCATGCCCTCAACTCTAAAGGACTTTGTAGAGTATCACAGTTCTGGAAATATAATTTTCTCCATTTTGCTGCCTTCCTTATTATTATTATTATTACTATTTTTTTAGTGGCTGGCTGGTTCAGGGAACCAAACCCTTGACCTTGGTGTTACAAGGCTGTGCTCTAACCAACTGAGCTATCCAGCCAGGCTTTACTGCCTTCCTAAGGACATTTTGATGTGTTATTGCTTGGTGCTCTGAGTATGCTGTCTCTGAAGAAGAGCTTGGGATACCTGGAGGCATTCGTGGAATGGTCCGGGGTTGGGCACCTATTGCTTCCTTCATTTGGGATACCTATGCTCAGTCCATCTAATCTGATGTATACAATCTAGAGAGAGGCTGCTTGACCTGGTCTATTTCCTCCTGGCTTTGTAAATTCTGCATGTTCAAGATGGCACAACTACCATTTCTCCAGTGCTTCAAGGCACCCTGTTCTCATCCAGAGAGTCATCCCTAGACATCCAGGATATGAAATTCAGGAACTTCCAATGTTGAGGCTTAGAGTGGGAAATGTTTATTCAAAAAGAGAAGTCAATGTATTTAGGAGAACTTTGATTTTTGTATTTCTTGACTTCCTCAAAGAACCCTGCTCAGCAATATATTACCATAATTTTGTATCGGAGTCATTTACACACACACTGGTTTCTTTCTATCTTGGTTACCAGGAGAGAGAGAGGAAGACAGATAACAGAATATTGTCTTTCATTTGTGCATGTAACAGAAAATTAAACAAAAATATGTGCATTTAAGTGGATTCTTTTCTGGTATAGGCTCTGCAATTGGAATTTGGTTTACTCAGGAAAAAATCAGCTACTTGTTTTTATCTCACACAGCT
Organism: Galeopterus variegatus; assembly: GCF_000696425.1. Lineage (NCBI taxonomy): Eukaryota > Metazoa > Chordata > Mammalia > Dermoptera > Cynocephalidae > Galeopterus > Galeopterus variegatus. The sequence continues at coordinate 121,798 of NW_007727003.1, read as the reverse complement.
GTGAGAAAATAAGCCTACCAAACTATACAAAATGATTGAGAACATTTGTTTCGCAGCATTTCAGGCTGGCTGGTGGCAATACAGGGTAAAATGGTCTTTACACAGCACTTTTCCAAGATTTCCTGTTACTTATGAGCCCTTGGCAGAAGACGTAAATGTATGAGATACACTTACTTGCTTTATTCTCGGAGAAATGAATGTACAGAGATGTCCCAGGAAAAAAAAAATAGTAAAATCTGCTGTTAGAGAACAGGGCACCTGTCCCACAGGATGGACCAATCTCCATAAATAGATGAGTTTTTGATTACTGTTTTAACTTAATTAATAAGTTAATGAATTCCCTGTTTCATTATTCAAATGCATATTGAATTTCTATATATGCTCAACTATTTCTTTGCTTTTTATTTCTAACACCCATTAATAAAAACTGGGGAGATTTCACCATTAAACAATATACTCTCACACTTTTTCTTCTCCATTAACACTTCCTTCCCACATTATCCACTGTAAATGCATTCAGTTGGTTCAAGGACACACCTGATGCATGCTCTATGTGTGTGTATGAGAGAGAGAGAGAGAGAGAGAGAGAGAGAGAGAGAAATTCAAGAAACCCTTGCAATCAGCTGTGGGAAGTCACAAATGAGCCTCCACATTACCTAAGGATCTGGTCACAGCTTTGCAGCCATCAGACAGTTGCTTTCAGGGGTCTTTCCCTTTCTTTAGACCATGGCCCATCTTCTGGACCCCTGGTTCTTATGGCTGGAAAATTTTGGCATCCCTCCGTATTTTTATCCTCCTTCTCAAGGTTGATTTATTGTTTTTTTTTCTTTTAGTTCCTTTACTTATAGGTCTCTAGACAGGGAAAGATGAGCATAGTTATAGAATCCAGCTTTGATCAGCTTGGGAGATAGGTTTCCCCCCAATCACATTGTTTTGCCCAGTCCACCAAGTCTAGATGCTTCTCTTTCTTTTGCCCGACTCACCCCAGACCACCCTTCTCTCTCTCTCCTTGCTAGCACCATACTGCATTTCTGTTTCCCTATCCCTAATCTTGGTCAGAGCCCTGGTTCTCAGATCTTGTGCACTCAAGAAACCCTGATAAGATGCTCTGGTAACCAACGCAAAGAAATATTTTCCTAATGCTAATGCTCCACGTTGGCAGACAGTGGTAGTGGGGGGCAGATTAGAGAGAGAGAAAGATGCAAACACCCAGGAGGTGTCTAAGTGCCCTTCACTGACACTCACCCTAAGAATGAGGCAAGACCACTGGGATCTCTGAGATCCTCTGGCATAGCCATCATGTTTTACAGGAAAGGAAACTGAAGACCATAGAATGGAGAGACTGACCCAAGTTCCTACAGCTAGCAAGCACCTAAACAGCCCCCATCTCTTGGCTTCTAGCCCAGTGCTCCTTGGTCACCGATAGCTGCCCCTCTGGCTATTGGCCATTCTGCTTCCTGGACCTGAGGCTTGATGAAGTTTCTTCATTTCCACCAGGAGCAGAGCAGGCGGAACTTCCTACTCTGATCTGCTGACTCCCAGGCCCAGTTTCTCATCCATGTAATTCTCCTTGAAGTGGAATGAAATTCCCCCAAAGTCAGGGAATTGGGAGGGGTCTGCATTTGACTCACTAGGCAGTATTAATCTCCTCTGAAACTCCCGAGTTACTGTCCTGGCGTTTCCAAGAATGGCAGCAAGTCTTCAACATTTTCAGAGGCTTGTTTTTTGAACTTGTACCTGCTGATTAATTAATTGAAGAAAGCTACTGAAGCACAAACATAATCTCTCCCCGCATTAGTCATTCCTGGATGGGGAAGAGGAAATCATGTTAATGTTCGCAATTTCTATTCTGCTCATGTCTCCGGAGCCCATCACTCTGGCCCACAGAGCACGAGCTCATGAGCTCATGGTTTAATTGGGTTAGAAATTAAATGAATGCTTTTTTTCTTCTAAAGGGGAAGGAGAGCCGCCCCATACTAAGACTAGCAATTAAAACTGCAAGAAGATACTTGGCAGGAGTGTCAACAGCGAGGCACACACTAAGTGAGGAGAAACAAAAGCTCTTACAACCAGCAAGAGCCAGAAAGTTTAGAGGAGGTGGTTCTCAACACTGATGGCTGCGGGGTAGGGAATTAGATGCATCTACAATAATCTCCATAAACTCAAAGACACACATGAAAGAAAAGGGGAGACTAAATCACATTGTACTACATGTTTTTTTCCCCCACAAAGATAAAAGAAGCCTCTGGATGAAATGTCTAGTTAGTTGAGATGATTCTAAATCTCCTTTCAAATCTAAATTTGGAACTCCTCACGAGCTGATAATGTTATGCATCCTGTCTTCTCAAAATGTCTCCGTTATTTCTGGAAGTTACAAAATAGGTGTCTCATGTGTGTCTCCAGCCTGGTCTGTCAGTCTCAGCCACTGTGAAATGCCTTCTACTCGCCCCTGTCTAGTGCACAGGAGCCCCTAGAGAAGCATCACTGCTGGCACTGCTCACCTGCCATGTCAGTGTCCAGCCAGAGGTGCTCCCCCAAAAGCTCCTAAAGTTGTCAGACCTCTTGGCAAAGGTGAGGAGAATGTGTTGCTCAGAATCTCAAAAGTCTCTCAAGAAAAAAGTTTTGACTTCTGGTGTTTGTCTTTCCAGTTATAAACATTCAGATGCAGACCAAGGGGCCACATGAACAATTCAATCAACGCGTCTTCATTGATGGCTTATGATGTGCCTTGAACTTTTCCAGAAGCTCGGATGTAATAATGAACACATAAATATGCTCCCTGCTCTTATCGTTGTTCTCCTTCTTCCCCTACTCTGCCCCTTTCTCCCATCCCTCCAGACCCAATTATTCCATCTTTTCTAGTTACAAAAGTTCCCATGGATACTGATAAATGAAAGAGATCTTGGGAGGGGGGTGTTGGGGAGAAAGGACTAAGCCACTGTTGTAGCTTTAGCTCGGCCAGCCAAAGATGCCCTGTACGTATGAAAAATTCATATACCTAAATTGCATAGGTAATCATATTCTATTCAACCAGTCATACATTAACTTAATTTACCTGATAGTTTTGTTGTTGTTGTTGTTTTGTTTTTGAGAGAGAGATTTACGAGTATACCTCATAAAGTTGTGGAAAAATAGAACTATAAGATAATATGAATCTTTCTATGAACTTTTTGAGTACTGTAGTATTTGAAGGAATTGGCTTATATGATTGTGGGGGCTGGTGAGTCCAAAATCCTCAGGGCAGGCTGAAAATTTCAGCAAAGCTGATGTTGCAGTATTAAGTCTGAAGTCAATCTGGAGGCAGAATTCCTTCCTTTCTGGAGGACCTCAGTCTTTTCTCTTAAGGCCTTTTACCGATTGAATGAAGCCCATCCACATTATGGATGCTTTACTCAAAGTCTTCTGATTTAAACGTTAATCACATCTAAAAAATACCTGCACAGCAACATGAAGACTGGAGTTTGACCAAACAACCGGAATTTTATCTGATGGTTTTAAAATGTGACAGGAGATAGGAGTTTGGAAAACCAGTTTAATACTTAACAGTGAATATTTTAGTTTTGTACATTTTGTTTATCTGAAAATATACGAAGGCTTTTTGAATATTTGTATATTTGCAAAATGTGGTATGTTTGTAAACATGCTTCCTCATTTCACATTGGCTCATTAATTCAGAAAATATTTATTGGGCACCTATTACATGCCAACCACTATTCTAGTTGATTGGGATGTAGCAAAAACCAAGATGGACAAAAATGCCTGCCTTCAGAGATTCTTTATTGTGGGGTAAGACACAGTCAGTATAAACTGTAAATAACTAAAATAAACAGGATGTTAGTTAAATGAGCTCAGGAGAAACAAACCAAGAAGGAGAATAGGAAGTGTTGAGGGAGGGTCTGGCAGGGGATCAGAGAAGTTCTCACTGAGAAGGTGACTTTTGACCTCAGAAGGGGATGAGGGAACAGGCCATGTAGATATCTGAAGAAAGAACATTCCAGCCTTGGGGAACAGCAAATGCAAAGACTATGAGATGGAAATTTGCCTGGAATAGTCCGGGAATAGCAAGAGGCCAGTGTGGTTGAAGAGCAGAGTGAGGGAGGGGGATAGGATGAGGGAGTGAGGCCAAAAACATAACGGGGGGGCAGATCTTGGAGGGCCTGTGGATCTTTGAAAGGACTTAGGCTTTTACTCTGAGTGAGATGGGGAGTCAGCGGATGGTTTTGAGTAGAGGAGTGACATGGTCTGACTCTCGTTTTAACAGGATAATTCTAGTCACCCATTAGGGAATAGACTAAAAAGGGAAAGGATAGAGAAGCAGGGTGTCTAATTAGGAAGGTATTGCAATATTGAGAGGTGAGAGGTGATGGAACCTCCCACCAGGGTGGTAGCAGAGGAAGTGGGAAGAAGGCATATGTCAAATTCTTTCACAATTCAGAACATTAGTTTTATTATACCATACTAGAACATTTGGTGTCTCTGGCAATACAAAATTTTGATTTTTTGATGATGAAATTAGTTAATATACCTAAGGTACAAAAAATGGCCCCAGTGTATGATAAGCATTTGATTAGTGCTAGTTATTGCTTATTTTCTTTATTTTCTGTCATGTGTTTCTAAAACTGTTTGTTACAGCTAGTAATAGAAACTGTGTATCCATATACATGGTTGGTTAAAATAAAAGTGAAGATCAGAAATTATGTATACAAGAAGAGGATCGTAATTGGACAAGAAATTAGATTACTAATGTAATTAAGCACTAATTTGATTTCCGTGCTTCCTGACAGCTAAAACAAAAAAAGGTCATAATTTATAAGGTTTTATCTGATAAGAGGAAACATCAATTTTCAAAAGACCCAGACTTGTTCTTGGTGCTGAATTCCCACAGATTCTTAATATAAAGGATTCTGGTTATTAGCATATAATGTCCTCAGCAGGAATTCAGCAGGTAATAGATATTATTTGTTGGGATATTCCTTTTATTGTCTCACAATAGAACTATTAAATAATAATTCAGTAAAGCCATTAGGGGGACAACATGGCGTAGTGGAAAGAGCATTAGATAAGTTCTTAGAAAAACTGAGTTTGAGTCCCAGTTGTACCTATGTGAGCTTAAGCACACTTAACCTTTTGGACCTTCGCTTCAACATCCATGAAATGGACCTTATACTAAGACCTTCTCTGTCTACCTGCCAAAATTTTTATGAGAAGCAAACAAGGAGATACATTTAAAAACTCATTATAAATTGCAAAGCATAATTCTTACATTACTTAAATCTGAGTGCTGAGTTAATTTAGTCTAAGTTCATACAGTTTTAGGCACTCAACGTGAAAGAAAAATGACACCTTCACTCATTCTGTCAACAAACATTTACTGAGGGTCTTCTATGTTGCTGAGTGGAAAAAAAAAAAGCCCAGGCTCACCTTCATGAAACTTTTATTTTAGTAAGGGAAGACAAACACATAAAAAACACATTAACTAAAATGAGGTGATAATAAGAAATATGAAAAAAATTAAAGGAATGTTAGTGGATAAGAGAGTGAATCTAGAGAAACAAGGAATTCATGTGTTCACTGTCTGCCTTTGTCAAATATCACTTTCCACCTGCACTTTTGACTAGAGTCTACTTCGTGCATTTATTCATTATTTCAATAAACATTTACAGAGCTACTCCCACAAGCTGAAGTCTGGATAGTCACTTGAATAATTGCCGGTTTATTATTAAATTGATCCATTCACATACCCTGACTTGCCATCTTGTGACCAGCAGCACGTCTGGGTGGGTCATCAATCTAGTGGGATGAAGAGCAAGGCCAAATAGTGGCCTCAATCTTGTCTTTCTCCCTCTGCCTCCTTACACCTGTATATTTTACTGCTAGGGCTGCCATAATGAAGCACCACAGACTGAGTGGCTTAACAAAAGTTTATTTTCTCACAGTTCTGGAGGCTAGAAGTTCAAGATCAAGGTGTCAGCAGGGTTGGCTTATCCTGAGGCCTCTCTTTGTGCCTTGCAGATGGCCACCTTCTCACTGTGTCCTCACATGGTCTTTCCTCTGTGTATTAGTCTGTTTCTGTTGCTTATAACAAAATACACAGAACTGGGTAGTTTGTAAGAAAACAAAATTTTTGCTCAGAGTTTCTGAGGCTGGGAAGTCCAAAGTCCAGGAAACACAGCTGGTGAAGGCCTTGGTGGTGGCGACAGTGGCAGGGCATCACACTATAGAAAATGGAGGAGCAGAGAGAGAAGAGCAGAGAGAGAGTTCCTCATGCACTCTCCTTTTAAAACCCTCAGAACCACGCCCCTGACCACCATTATTAATCCAATCACTATGGCATGTTCCTACAATCTAAGCACCTCTTCAAGGCCCCACCTTTCAATTACCATAGTAGGATTTCCCACCCTCCGCAGTTAACCGTGGGGATTAGGCCTCAAGGAGGTGGTTGGGGAGGAGGGAGCATCTAGTCTACAGCACTCTGTGAGCCACATCCTTGTGTCACTCTGTGTCTCCAGATTTCTTCTTCTTTATAAGGACACCAGTCAGATTAGATTAGGGTCCACCCTAATGGTTTCATTTTAACTTAAAAACTTCTTTAAAAGCCCTGTCTCCAAATATAGTCACAATGTGGGGTACCAGGTGTTAGAGCTTTGACATATGAATTTTGGGAGGACACAATTCAGCCCATAACAACCCACTTCCTACTCCAGTCAAGCTGTTCTGCCATTATCCCATGAACATCCCTTGTGTTTTTGCAGTTTGGAAGTCTCTTCCACTCTCCTTATCAAATTCGCATACATCCTTCAAGGCTAACGAGAGCACCATTTCCTCTGAGAAGTTTTGCCTGATCAGGGCAGCAGATGTAAATCCCACCTTGGCTTTTCTTCAGCATTTACAGCATGAATCAAAGTCACTTGAATTGTACAGGTGAATGTATATGGTTTATTTTTATGGTTAGGTTATAAACCTCTGGGAGGTAAGAATTAAAACTTAAATGTCCTTGTATCTCCTCTATATCACTTCCTCAGTACAGACTGGGACTATAATGTACTGGGATATAAGTACCCATTAAATATATGTTATCTGTTGAACATGAAATCTAGTATCCACTGACATGCAGACTTTCATTGGCAACTAAGGCAAGAATATAAATGAAAAGATGGGTGTTGTTAAGTATACTTGTTTATGAGTCCGTGTTTCTTGAGGTTATTTGTTATTATTCACTATGATACTGCTTTAATTTTCAATCTTTATCTGCTGATGGAAATGTCTTCCCTACCAGAGAGAGGCTAATATACTGCCTCTAACGAAGTCATTCTTTAGCTCAAAGTGATATGTTGGGTTGTAGTTTTCATCATCTTACAATCATAGATTAATTTGTTTGGAGGTTTCTTTCTTAAAAAAATATTCAAGTTGACCAACTCTCTGGGTTGCCTAGGCATGACGCCCAACCTTCAAGCATTGATATGCAGCTGACTTCTGATACTGCCCCCTGTTCTTGTTAGAAAATAATGGAAAGCCCTTGCTGCCATTGCTGTGTGCATGCTCATCTGCCATCTGGCAGTCTCTAGGCTGTTGGTTGAATTAGTGCACATCTTTCAAAAGCGGGTCATGTAGTGGCTAACAGCCAAAGTCTCAAGTCAGCCTGTGTGGGTTGAAGGCTCAGCTCTGCCACTTACAGCTTTGTGGCCTGGAGTAAGTTTGACTTAACCTGTCTGTAAAATGGGGTTAATGATAACACACGTTTATCATAGAGCTGTTATGAGGATTCCATGTACTAGTATATGGAAAGAACTTAGAACAGAGGCTGAGACACATGAGCTATTCACTAAGTGTTAGGCATTATTATTCTCTGTGCCTTTGTGATAAATTTACTCACTAATTCCAGCTCATGATTTGTAAAGGACCAGCCTCTATGATTTTTGTGCCCCCACCCCACCCTACAAGACAATCTTCCATTGCTTAGCAAGGAGTTTTTACCAAAATGCTTTTCTCCAAGGCAGTGAGCTTTAAATGAGGAGTTTAATTTTGGATCAGCCGATTCTCCACCCCCCCCCCCCCCCCC
>NW_007727003.1:41074-113597 GCF_000696425.1 Galeopterus variegatus | reverse complement strand
CCCCCCCCTTCCCCCCCCCCCCCCCCCCCGTTTCTTTCCATTTCTTCTGCTGCTATTCTAGTGCAAGTCACCTTCATCTTCAGTCTGGACCCCCAGCTCGTCCATGGGTCCTTTCTGAGTTGCCTCCCTAAAATCTGTTCTCTATTCAATAGGCAAAGGGTTCTCTTTAAAATGCAAACTTGATCAAGTTACTTCTTTGCTGAAATCCTCCATTTTCTTCCTACTACACTTAAGATAAAATCCAAAGACCTTCCTCTGGCCTACAAGGCACTGCCCAGTCTGGCCTGAGGGACCAATGGCATTCTTTCTGATCCTCAGATATGCTGAGCACATTGCCACTTCAGGGTTTGCCCCTGCTGTCCCTTCTGTTTGAGCACTCTCTCCTTATCTTTGCATGGATGGTGCCTTATCATTCAGATCTCAGCTCAAACAGAAGCTGTGGAGAGCAATGGCCACAGCATGGCTTTGGAGACAAACTGCCTGAATCTAAATCTTGGGCTTCACCACTTACTAGCTGTGTGACCTTAGAAAAGTCATTTGGCCCCAGTTTCTTCATCTGTAAGAGGAATGAAAATAATACCTGCATCATAGAATTTTTTGAGGTTTAAATGTGTTAACATTTGTTTAAGAAAAGCAGTGACTGGCACATGTAAACAACTATTTAAGTGTTTGTTTAAAAAATAAAAATATTTCCTCAAAGAATCCTTCTCTGACCCATTCTAAGTTATTACCTTCCACATGACAGTCACTTAACATAAAAGTGCCTTATTTTTATTTGCTTCCTGGCACTCGTCATTTTCAGAGATCACTTGTTTGTGTATTGATTGGCACTCCCACTGGACTGAAGGTTCAGGGTGGCACAGACCTTGCCTGCCTTATTCCTTAAGGACCTGCCATTCTATCTCTCAAGACAGTGATTAAATTACATTCTCAGTAAACATTCATAAATTGAAAGGACCCGAGTTCAAATACTGACTCTACCAGTGCAGTAGCTTGTATCCAGATAGTTGACCTCTGTAGGCCTGAATTTCCTCAACTACAAAATGAAAAATAATATCTATACCTCACAGGGTTATTGTATGATATACATGCCAAAATGTTAATGGTGATTATCCCTGGGAGATGAGATTGCAGGGGATTTATTTTTCATTTTGCTCATCTATATTACTTTTAAAATAATGAGCATGGATTTAGTTTATAATGAATATAAATTTAAAATTAAATAATATTTGTGAAGGATTTAACACAGTGCCTGATCCACAGTAGGTATTTAATAAACAGCCAATGTTAATACTACCAAGCTTTTCAAATAAGCCCAAAAGGGCCTCTTTCCTCTATGGCATGGGACTGTTGCCTTATATCCCAGCCTGAGGCTTGGGGCTCAGTCACTACCAGACCTCAGCTGGAAGGACAAGCTCCTTTCTCTCAGGTCAGCTTCAGAAATCAGAGTGGGGGGAAGAGGTTCAGTGGCTGTCAGCTGAAAGGGGCTTTCTCAAGTTCACCTCCTGATTGTGGGTGGATGAGATTTCCACAGTGCTTAGTATGCATCCCACGCCCGGCAGGCTGCAGAGAATATTAACACGGCAAATTCCATTGTTTATTTCTCCCCCCACAAATCATTTTCAGTGTTGAGGGAAGAGATAGTGCCCAGCTGCTGGAATCTAATCTGGAGCAGAACTGCAAAGCCCTGGGAGATGGGGCTGATGCAAAGCTTTGATTCTTCAGCTAGTGAATTTCCAGTGCAAGATGGAGGCTTGTCTACCCCTCCCCAGCATGGTGCGTGGACCAAATGATTATTCATCGTGTGCTGGGGGTGGGTAGCAGGACATCCCCTGCACAGGGCCATCCACAGCATCTGATGATACAGGAGGCAGGGGAACTGGAGTGAGTCCTCATTTTTCACCAGGAATCCTATGGCTTTTTGTCAGGTTATCTGTCAGTACAGCTAGTTCCAGCCAAGGCTTCTGGGTCCTAATGACCCGCTTTCTGTTTGGTCCCCTTGACTCTGTCTGTGATTATGTCTTTGAAGATTAGTCTTTAAGAACTTGAAAGCTGTCGTTCCCTACCCCCCCCAGTAAGCGAAGGAGAAACATAGTGTCTCAGAGCTGGTTAAAGATTCTGTGGCTTTCTCAAACATGTGGTGTATTAGAAATGAGAGGAAAGATCCAGGAGTCTGCATTTGAAGGCCTCTATAACTACAAGATGGATTTGCAGTCTACAACTGTTGTCACTGTACTCCAGATGACAGGAAAACAGCATTTACATGACTTTCCTGGAGCCTACCCAGGGGTGGATTCCAGAGCAAGTCCACAGTCCAAGGACATTTTAAGTCAAAGTATTGCCTAATTCATCCAAAGTAAGGCCTGAAAAGGCAGAGACATCTCAGTATAGGTGGCTATTCATGGTGTGCAGATCCCAGTGCAGGGAGATTCTAGGGATGAATTCTAGATTCTCTCCTCTAACAGACTCATCCATCCATCCATCCATCAATCTATCCAGCAAAGCAATTTTTAAGCAGCTGCTGCTTGCATAGTATGTCCTGTAGAAGGCAGCAAGTGTAATATGTAAGCACACAAGCCCCAGTGTTATACTCCTTGTGTTCAAAGCCTGATCAGCTTGTGTCTGAGGGCAAGTCACTATGCATCCGTTGACTCATCAGCAAAACAGGGGTAGGAATCTGCCTTATACGGTTTTAGTGAGGAGAAAATGAGGCAATCTGTGTTCAGTGCTTAGCACAACGTCTGGCGTGTCCTAAACACTCCACAAATGGTTGCTATTATCATTGTTTCAAGGGACGACCCAGAGAAGTTAAAATCATGGTCCCTGACCTTGAGAAGCTTGTATGAATGTGCACAGTTGGAAGCCTGGAACAGACCATGAGTCAGGTTATCTTATTCTGGAGTAAGTGAGGTTTCCCTGCAACCTTGGCTCTGAATTCTCAGGACAAAAGGCTGTTAGTGGTGGTGACCTGGCCATGAACTAGATCTGGTGGCTTACCCCTCAGTTCTAGAGGGCACTTGCTTTCCAAACATCCTGTAAAGCTTGCTTTCTGCCACTTCCTATGTTTTTTTCTAAAACCTCTTCCTTTTCTTCACCCTGAGACAAAATAAAAATGCAACACCTGAAGCTGAGGTTGAAAAATAGCCCAATCATTGTTGTTCCAAAACAAATTCCCTTGTTGATGGCACTTCCTGGTGAACAACTCCTCTTCACTACAGGGCCTTGGAGCAGAGATAAACGAGCCAATTTGGCTCTTCAGGGCTCATTTTATGTCTGGGCCAAATTACTGTAGGAAATCCAGAATTATAATTTGTTTGTGTGATCATTAATTCATCTAATCACAAATTCCTCACCAGGCATGGCATTGAAGGGGAATTATTATGTTTAATGTGTAGCTCTTTAAAAAAAAAAGGCTAATAATTCATCTGAGGTGCCAGCAAAAGTGCTGATAATAATAATAGCTGACTTGTATTGAGTACTCTGTGCTGATCACTGTTCTAAACATTATATACATAAGAACTCCTTTCATGCTCACATCAACCCTATGTGGTAGGTGCTGTTATTATCCCATTTTACCAGATGAGAAGACTGAGGCACAGTGAGGTCAAGAAACTTACTCAAGGTTACACAGTCAGAAGGTGGCAGGATCAGGGTCCAAATCCAGACAGCTCAGTTCCAGAGTTGATGCATCTAGCTTCCTGGTTACTCATTTATCAGGTGTTTACTGAAAACACCCTAGGTGTCAGGTCCTGGCTAGGTACAGAGGATTAAAAATAACAGGTTGTAGTTTTTTCTTTTTAAGGGGCTCTAAGTCTGGCTTGGGAGTCAAACATGGAAACAAACGGAGCTTAGATTTGAAACCAGGCATTCAGGGGGATATTGAATGAGTGGGAATTTGCCCATGAGAAAAAGGAAATGAAAGGGACAGATGGCCCAGAAAAAGTGTGAGAAGCCAGACCAGGCAGGGGTGCCTCCAGACTGCTTAGTGTATAGCACTAATCTACACGAGTAGGTTAGCAACAGCCTCCCTCTCCCATAAAATCCTAGCAAGGCCTCCTGTTCCTATACACTCCAACTCCACACTGTGGTTCACTTGTTGATAAAAAAAAAAACCCACCCCAAAGAGAAAATCAAACCCAATTTTTTTGCGTGGGTCCTTTCCCACACCTGACAGCAACAGCATCCTTGAGTCTTAAGCGCTGTTTGATCCCTTTATTTGATGTTCCCTCTAGAGGGATTAGGGTTTTAATCTGTTTGGTTTCTTCTTTTCCCATAAGATTAAAATCCTCTCTTTCTTATTCTCAAAATCTCAGATTACTCAGAGATGTGATCAGTGACTCACATTTCAGCAGGAGAAGGGGAGGAAGTGGGCCGTAGCCCTGGAGGCTGATGGCATCTGGACAGCACCTCCCTCTCCCCTCAGAGGTCAAGTGACACTCATGGTGTCTCAGGAAGCTGGCTTTCCAACTTCCTTCAAGCACCTGGCCAGGTGGGTGGATTCTCCAAGGAGAATTCCTTTCTCAATCATGCAGGACAAATACCTCCCCCTGCCCAGTATCTCTCCGCCTTAAACAATGATGCCAGCTATAAACACTGGTGTGGCCCAATCCTCGAGGTGAATGGAGAGACTGAGGGTGAAAAAATGACCTCTAGAGAGTTTTTGGAACTTGAAGTTATCAACATGGGAACCACATAACTTGGGGAGACCTGCTACTCCTCTTGCTGAGTTCCAGACCAGGTTAATTTTTTATCCCTATTATCCCTTCATTAAAAAGTTCACTATATCAGCTCCTGTCCCTTCCTTTTTTTCTTTTTCTTTTTCTTTTTTTCTTCGTGTGGCTGGCCAGTACAGTGATTGAACCCTGGACCTTGGTGTTATCAGCACCATACTCTAACCAGCTGAGCTAACCCACCAGCCACAGTTGTCCCTTCTAAGACCAGTACATCTTTCGCTTTAGTCCCCTCCTCTTACTTGAGGTCCAGTCCCTGGTGTGAACATCTACTGTCGTAAATACAAGCAGTGTATTTTAAATGGAACTGAAATCCTACCCTGTTTATCCTGCTTGATATTAGCAAAATGTTTGGTGAGCTCTTTATCAAGGGCTGACAGGTTGGTGCCGACAAGGGTGCGGAGCACATTCATCACTGCAGCTGGAGGTGCCCCAGCCTGGGAAGACTGTGCCTACCACTTGTCATTTCCTGGCAGCTCCCCCATTCTTGCACCCGGTCTGCTCATAATTGAAAACCTCCAACTTCTGTGACCTTCCAGAGTTGCATGAAAAATGACTGACTGGCTAAGTCCAGCTCCATGTAGCAACTGAGCTCTGTGGCTTTGTCAGAGCCAGGCTGTGATGGCTGAGCCAGCGAGGTCTGGGGAAGAGGTCACATCACACAGAGTAATGAAGCATCACCACCTTCCTTACTTTATAGGCTAGCAGAGAGAGGCTGGAGATGGGAGGGGTGGCACCAGCTCTAGAATTTCTATGGAGGAACTTAAGGGTGAGACTTCGATTGGAAGGAGGAGCTAGCAGACTTGTCTTAATGATGAACTTGAGCAGAAAGCATTTGTAAAATTTAGACTGTTTACTGGAGTGGCTCGTAGGGGCTGGTGGAGATAATGGGGGTTGGGGAGGAGGTCAAGCAACTCCCCTGTATAAGACATTGCTATTTATCTTTTAGTGCCCCTCCTCTGCTTTGCTCTTAGCACAGGGACTGACACCTGAAAGTGACATTTCCAGGCTCCTTCAAAAAAAATTGTTCCCCAATCTATTTCCTCCCCTATCTCCTTAATAGCCACCACTAATAAGAATTTGATATAAGGCCTTCCAATCCACTTTTGTACTTTTTGTGAAGAGTATTTATCAAATAATAATATATAGAATAGTCTTATGTAGTTTAAAATTATATAAATAAAATCATGATGTGTTATTCTACAAGTTTTATTATTTAATTCACCACTATGTTTCTAAGATTTACCTACAGCTAGAGTTTATTCCTTTTTTTTAATTGAAGCATAATTAATTATACATATTTTGGGGGTATAGCGTTGACTACCATCACGTGTGCACAACATGTGTTGATCAAATCAATATTATTAGCATATTCATTATTATGAATAGTCATTATTCTTTACGCCCCTTACCCAATCTCTCCCCAACCCTCCTCTCCCCCACCCCCTTTTCAGGCTCCATCCCTGGCTTCTAGGTGAATGAGAGGCACTAGCAGAAGACTGGAAACCAAGAGAACTGGAGAAAACAGGGAGCAACGGCTCAAGGAGAGTCTATGTTCCTTCTGTGGCCCCAGCCCCCGCTGGCAGCCTCTGCCTCTGTTCCAGTCCTCACAGTGCACCCTGCCCTGGCTAAGGTAGCACCACCCCTCCCTCTCTTTCCAGCCCTAGCTGTGGGAATGGCCTCCTGTAGTTGCCACAAAAGTGAACTAAAGCAAAAATTGGTGATTTTAGTTTGAAGTTTCGGTAGAATTAGGGCAATCAGAAGAGGGAGCCAGTTTGTGAGAAATGACATTGTTTAAGCTGGGGGTATAGCATAACACCATTCAGTCCAAACTTCTCATTTGAGGGATCAGGAAACTGAGGCCCAGAGAGGGAAAGTGGCTTGAGTTGGTGCCGATAGACTGACTTTGGAAGGGAGTCAGGCTGGAAGATACAGATCTGGAGGCTGTCAGCCAAAGGCTGAAAGGGATGTGAAAGTGGGAAGAGAGCTGAGGTCTAAGGTCTGAGTCTCAGGGGAAACCTGCAGCTAGGAGCAGAGGAGGGAAGATACACTCAAAAATGCACTTACAGGAATGGAAGAACAAGAATAGTCCAGTGTAATGGAAGCCAAAGGACAGGTTTTGAGAAGAAAAAGACAAGCCAATTGTAGCAACTGACCCAAAGTGATCAAGGAAATAGGATGAATACAATTGTTCAATTTGCAATATGATCTTTAAAAGTGCAGTTTTAGCAAAGTGATAAGGATGGAAACAATCAAATGGTGTGTGTGTGTGTGTAGAATGTGATGTGTTTGTGTGTGGAGGATGTATTGTGTGTGTGAGGTTTGTGTGTATGTACAGTGTGTGATGTGTGTGGAGGATGTGTTTGTGTGTGTATGGTGCGTATGTGTATGTGTGTGATGTGTGTGTAGAGTGTGTATGTGTATATGGAGGGTGTGTTGTTTGTGTGTGTGTGAGTGTGTGTGTGAGTGTGTGTGTGTGTGTGTGTGTGTGGTGGGGTTTCTTTGAGATTCAAAGCAAGCACAGGTTAAGTGTGTTACATACACGATTGAGCAGTCAGGGGTGCTGACAGCCTGAGAGGCCTCGCTTTCCATCTTGCAGACAGGAAGCAATGGCGTTCTAAGAAACACAAATGACCAAGGTGCCCTAGCATGTCCTTCTTACTCACATTACTTCCTTGTATTAACCAACCACTTACACTGACATGGTGACCTAGAAAGAAAAAGAAAAATGGGGCAACTCATAGTTCCTTTTCCTTTTAGTCCTTCCTTATCCTCAGTAAGCTGAAGGTAGAGAGTATCGATAGAACATGCATGTTATTAGAAGTAAAATGAAAACGATTAAGTTAGTTTTGTGCAGCCTTTCTACTCTTCTGGTAAGGATGAAATACAGGTGCATGGAAGAGCAAGGAAATATGAAGTGTGCAATTTCAGTGATTCCACATATGAGCCAAATGCTTTTATATTTTTTATTTAAAACTGACATTACACAGTATAAAGAACAGCAAAATTCATGCTAATAATTAAAATTAAAATTTTTTCTTTATTCAGAATGATGTTAAATATCAAATAAAAAAAACATGACTAGTCAGAGACTGTGGAAGAAAGGAAGTTTTATATTTTAGTAACCTTTAACAGCAATTTTACCCCTGGGTTGTGGACAAGGGGATCCATATTTTCGTTTTGCACTGGGCCCTGTAAATTATGTAGCCACCCTGGGTGCGATGGTTGGCTACGTTTATATGACCAGGGTCAAAAGACAGTCCTGGAACCACAAGGAACAGGGAGGAGTCACCAATAAATTGATGAACGTGAGTCTTGGTTAGCACCCATGCACACTTACCAGCCCCCCAACATTGGTGACAATAGCCGTGGGTGGGGAGTTAAGAAAATAACTCCCAGAAAACTGTGGTCTTTCCTCTGACAGCTCTGAAACACCAACCACATCCAACATTTCTGCTTTTGTTAACAAACCATGTTTTAATCTGCTTTCCTCATGCTCTTTCTTCTGGCTGGAGTGTTCTGTCAGATGCCAGGCCAAGTACTGGCCCTTAAGAGCAGGCAGAGCGGGCTGGTGGGAACACAGAGCTTCTGCAGATTGCAGCCTGGGCCTGGGCTGCTTCCTGCTTCTCCTACCTTGTCCTTCACCAGGGATTGAGCTCTTGGAAGGCCTGACTCTGGTTACTGTTTTCAGCTCCCTTCTCAGAGTGCTAGCTCCTGGTTTCCAGTCTTAGCGTGCCCCACTGCTCTGCACCCACCTACCAGTAACAGGCTCAGGAGACCTACCCAATTCCACTTGGCTCCTGGACCCCATCCAGGCTGTGGCTGCCTTTGGCTCCACTCTTGTGCTGTCAGTACAATATTCCTAAAGGACTCTGCCTCTCCATGAGCTCATGTTATGGCTCTCCTCCCATCTTCACATCCTCTTCTTCAAGGCTAATTCACATGGAGCTTCCGGAAAGCCTTCCCTGAACCACTAATAGAAGCCCTATAGCACTCATACCTCCCTCAACAGATACTTACCAAAGCCAGTTTTGTGTGGTGCAAAGAGGATGGAACCAGATATACCTAGGTTTAAATCCTGTTTTATAAACCATAGTTTGGGGCCTGTCAATAAACTTCTGTGTGCCTCATTTTTCTCATATACAAAAACAGGGTTATGATACCTACCTCATAGGATCATTGTGAGGATTATAAGAAACATCACAGGCAGAGCCTCTAGCATGCTATTTGGCATGTCCTAGCACTTTCCTCCCCACTGGGGTTGGGCACCGTGCCTTTATTCAGGCCTTTATTCCCTGCGGCACGTGGGGCAACATCTTGTGGCTGGCAGGGGGTCAATGTCTGTGGGTTGAATTAAATTAAAATTTCCCTACATGTCCCCACTTGTAATCTCTTCTTAAAAGTATCATCACTCAGCTTATGTTTATTAGTTCTACTCCATGTTACTGCCAATTGTAACCCCCAAATGAAGTTATTTTTGCTGTTTCTTCTTATTAAAAATAATATATGCTCAATATAAAAATACAAAGACAAGCAAAAGAGCATTAACAAGTCTGATAATCCTACCCACCCCGACATAGCTAGTGTTAACACCTTTCCATTAGCTTTTCAATTCAATGCAGCTATTAAATATTTATTTGCTTTGGGCAGTAGAAATAGCATATTCAGAGAGGGGTGTGGGCCTTAGAATAGACAAATGAAGCAAGCCTGTGTTCGTGACCGTGAAAATAACCATTGGTCTCTACTTAGACTCAGTGGAGTGGGAATCTTGCTGGAAATGCTTTTTAACTTTCTGGCACCATAACCTTTCTTTATTGGGTCTTTATTTATTTATTATGCAGTGATAATTATCATCCCTCTGCATACTACACACTCTCCATTTGAGTCAGTGCTTATTAAAGACCTATTTTATGCTCGGCACAAGACAGGCCCTGCTCTTGGTGAGTTTTCAGTCTGGTGGGGGACACCCAGTAATAATTTTGTGTGGCTACAATGCCATGTGATAAGTTCCATGAGGAGGGACCCACAGGATGCTGAGAAGCATTTAAGGGGGACCCAAACCTAACTGTGAAGGATTCTCGAAAGGTGATATCTGTGCTGAGTCTTGATGTCATGATCAGGTTCGCAGTGTGGCACATGGTTTGGAAGATGGTAAGGTTGAGGCAGGGAGGCTAGTGTGGAGGCTGTTACAGCCATTCAGGCAAAGAAACAGGAATTGTGGCCAGCAGGGGGGAGATTACATGGTGTGGAAAGAAGGTAGTGGATTGGACGAAGAATTTGCTGGACTTGGGTATTGGCTGAATATATGGGCTAGGGAGAGAGAGAAATAAAAAACCATTCCCAGGACTCCAGCTTGAAAATGGTGTTTATAATAGCACCTTCCTTTGGTGTAGAAACAAGGAAGGAAAATATGGAAGTGGGAGATGATGCTGACCTTGAGGGACCCATGAGGCATCCAGTATGCAGCTGGGTACGCAGGTCTAAACCTCTGGGGACAGATTTGAGCTGGAGTTATAGACTTGAAAATTATTTACATACAGATGGAAAATGAACTCTTGGGAATAAATAGTATTCCTAGAGAAGTCAATAATGAGAAGAGGGTCTGGGAAACAGACACATTTAATGAAAAACAGAGGAAGTTGCCTAAGAAGGATTAGCCAGAGAGGTAGAAAAACTAGAGACAGTGATGTTTGGACACCAAGAGAAGAGAATTGTTTAAGTGCAGGAGAATTGCCAGCTAGGAAAAAAAAAAGGTCAATTTAGATAATAACTAAAATTGTGTTAACTGGAATCATCAACAGGATCACAGGTGGTCATGGTGAGAATTGTTTCAGAGAAGCCATGGGGTGGAAGCCAGACGGTAGCAGCTGAGGAGCGGGAGCAGAAAGTGAGGACACGAGAGTAAGAAACAAGACGTTTCATGAGGTTGGACCTCAAAGAGGAGGAAAAAAGTAGGGTGGTAGCTAAAGTGGACCTATGATTGGAGGAGGACTTAGATTTTAAAAAGTTGTTTAAACAGGTTTAAATACTGATGGAAAGGAAGAGGGAGAGAGAGAAGGAGAGGAGAGGGGAGAGAAGAAGGAAGAGTGGACGGGAGTGGACAGGAGGAGAAGAGCAAAGAATTCTTCCAGAATGCTTTCACATGTATTCATTTATTTGGTCTTCCAGTTCACTCAGGAGACTATTAATCTTCTTTCCACTTTCCAGGTAGAGAAACCAAATGAAGCCCAGAAAGGTGAGGTGAATTCTCTAAGATTATATGTCAGGAAAATGAGAGAGACAAGCCTAGACTCTGGGGTTCCACCAGACAGCAAAGCTTCAGGAAGAAAAATGCATTTCCATCTGTAAAGTCCCTTGAGCTGAGAGCAGATCCAAGGTACCATAATTATCGTGCCCCCAACTCCCCCACCCTCGATTGGGTGGGGGAACCAATCTTGTAGCTCTTATCAGACTCTATTGAGCTGAAGCTTTAATGAGCAGCAGCAATCTGTTATTCTCCTCTTGTTTGCCTTGCAAGTTGCTCTTTTAATTCACATCCAGAGAGGGAGAAGGAGCTGAATATTAAATGCACACATCAAGGGACCGAGGGAGGCAGGGAGCTCCTCAGTACTGCAGGGACAGAAGCTGGGGTTTGACATGAGGCAGGATCCATTACCCTGCAGTCTGTTCTGGTCTCTGACAAGCCTGCCCTTGGGGAATATTGCTCACTAGACTGCTCTGCTATTGGGAGGGGGGTGTTTCTGGAATTGTCTGAACTCTGGGCTTGGTTTATTCTAGAATGACAACAGAAGGAAAGAAGCTGTATTTCTCAGAATAATATGTTCTGGGGTAGGGAACAAGGTGAGGGAGAGAGCTTCTGTAATGGGACATCTCATTAAAAAGAGCATTAAATCCCACTGGTCTAGTATGGTTTGGGGTGTAGGGTAGATGGATTGAAAAGGTCTCAGTGTGGCCAGTACCAATATTTTCTCTTATGTCTACTCAGTAGTTAGGCTCAGATTCTCCAAATTAATTTCCTAAACTGATGAAAATCTGGGACAGAGGCCAGCAAATGTTTGGGAATTTTTTTGTCAGTTAGTCCAGATGACCCAGTAAGGGACTTTTCTGCTCTATGAATCTGATCACTGGGAAGAATAAGAGCTTAATGAGGGTGCGTAGGAGGATAATCTCATCCCCAAGTGCTACAAGGGATGTTCACCATCAGAACCACACAGAGGCTTGTATTTGCTGATTCAGCTAGGGTCAGTTGTTGGGAAGACCTCAGAGTTGTTGGTTGATTGTCTGTAATGGGCGAGGGCCAGGATTGGCTGGTTGGTTGTTAAGGGTAATAATTCTGTATCAAGCCCCAAATTACACAGGGCTAGCATCTTTGAGGTCTAGCACAGTGCATGGAATGAGGTAAATGCTTAATAAATCTTTGTTAAATGACAGAATGAATGATCTTTGTTATTTTTTCCTTTATTCAAATGACCTGTGTCAATTTAATTTGATGAGGATTTATTGAGGAATTACTATGTAAGAGGAACCTGGGAAGCCCTAGGGAGGAATGTGTTTTCCTGGTCACAGAAGATACTGTGACTGTGTCCATATCGCCTTGACACTTATGATTCCCGAATAAGCTGCTGGCTACTTACTGGAAGCATCTGTGACACTCTTTCTAATGGGTTTCTCTGATTGCAGGAACAGCATGCTCAGCCTGTGCATGGTGCAGGTTTGAGGCACAGGGAAGGGAAGTTCCTGAGAGAAGTCTTCGACTAATGACAGATGGAAGTTGGGGGCTAAATACCTCAACTTGCTCACTCCTCTGGTGGAACAACTCTGAGGTTGTTCTACACAGTCTCCTAGAGGTTCCCAGTGAAATCGATCCCTAGTTTCTCATAGCAAACCTATGTTGACTTCCTGTCCTTACCCATTCCCCATTCCCATATTGGGGCATCCTGGCATCATCTTCTTAATAAACCACTTGTAGTCAAATCTTTGTTTCAGGTCTGATTTTGGGAGAATATAACTTAAAAGATACAATCTGTAATAAGTATATTTAATAAGATCTGCAAGGATGGGGAGGAAGTTTTCCCTGCTGATCTGTTGGAAGCAGAGGTAGGAGAAGGTAGGTGAATGATTGATAAAGTCTGTGGTCACAGCTGAATACCTGCCTCAGAGGGGCTACTTAGAAGACAAGACCTCTAGGAATAATGTTGTAGTGCATTGAATAGTGTCCCCCCAAAATATATGACTACCTTGAACCTCAAAATATGACCTTATTTGGATATAGAATCTTTGCAGATGTTTAGTTAAGATGAAGTCATATGGTATTAGGGTGAGCCCCAAATCCAAAGACTGGTGAGTTTATAAGAAGAGGAAAGAACACACGGAGATACACACAGGGAAGAAGACCATGTGATAACAGGATCAGAGATTGCAGCTGCAACTACAACTGGCCAAGGAACGCCGAGGACTGCTGGGAGCCACCAGCAGCTAGGAAGAAGCAAGGCAGATTTCTTTCCTGGAGCTTTCAGAAGGGGCATGGCCCTGCTGACACCTTGATTTTGGACTTCTAGCCTCCAGAACTGTGAGAGAATAAGTTTCTGTTGTTTTAAGCAACCCAGTTTGTGGCACTTTATTATGGCAGGCTTAGGAAACTAATAAAGGTATGAAAACAAAATAGATAAGAAATGTGGCAAATATAAAGTACTATGTAAATACAAAGTGGTGATATTTTTCTCTATTATTATTTTTCTTTCAATTCTCTACTTCTCTTCTCCAGCCTGCCCATAGTGTTTATTAATTAGGTAGGAAACCCTAAAATGCTCTGTTTCTCCTTTCTTTCTGTCTCCCTAGAGCTGCCCTGCGGGCCTGAGACTGCAGAGGCCAGATCTGTGTGTGCTGCAGGCAGACGCCTGTTCTCTGGGCTTAGGGCTGAGGAGGATGCAGGAAGTCACTGAAGGTACTGACAAATGTCAGCCGAGAGGATGTTCTGCTGCCTAATGAGCTTTGAAAAATATTTACAAGGTAACTTCAAAGCCACTGGTTAGAAAATTGGATAAGAAGCACAATGAAAGGGAGAATAGACTAAGTTAGAGAGAAGTTATGAGTAGGGATGGGGAGGGAGGCTGCCCGAGTTCCCCGTCTTCCCCCAGGTCCATCTCACTATTTTCCCTCTTCTCAGCTTTTGATGAGGCCATAGAGGTGTGTCCCTGATTTTAGGCGTCTGGATTTACCTGCCTTTGGTCACAGATCATACACATCCTACTGCCTGTGAGGGATGATTCAATGAGGGAATACCCCCTGCCTTCAAATAGTTTCTCTACCTGCTACTTTAACCTTTATTCAATAATTGACCAATTTACATAAAAACAAACCACGGAGGAGTTCACATGCAAGTGGCCTGGGGGTAATAACACATTAGCTTAAATTTTGATTTAAGTGTAAACAACTATCGTCAAAGCGAGTTTGATGGGGCAGAGTAAAGGGAACAGGGGAAAGTCTCAGATCTCTCTGACTCTTCTCAGTAACAGGTCTGAGCACCACCTCTCCCAAGAGAGAGAGCTCCAGACCAGCTCCTCCTGTCTTTGTGTCACCCGACTCCTCTTCCATGGGAACTCTTCCTTCATACAGTCGTCTTCTTACACCCCTTGCCAGGGGATCTCTCGTCTGAAGCTCTCTCACTTCTGCTATCCAACCCAATGTACAGAAGAGCACACTCTCCATTTAGCTGGAGACAGGAGCCATCTTTAGAACACTCTTTTTACTAAAAGATTTATATGGACTAATTTGTGAGGGCCTGTGGTTAGGGCTATGCCCCCAAGCAATATCCCAAAGAGGAGACTCTTCTTGCTTCCTCAAGACTCCTGTTAGTGACAGTAGAATTGGTAGCTGAGAAAGCAGGAGATCCTGGCACACTGCCCCAGGGAGCTTGTCACACTTGGTCCAGCTTCCTAGCAAGCCTAGTGATGCCCTCTCCTCCAGGGCCTTCGTCCTAAATGCTCCACATCTATACATCTTCTATGGTATTAGGTCTGGAGTAGGCTCAATGCCTCGGATAATAATAATAATAATAAATACTCATTGCTGGCATGTGCTAACTCTCTTAAATATACTCTCTCAGCTGACCCTCAAGGTATTCTATAAAATAGATAATCCATTTTACCAATGAAGAGATGAAAACTTACAGAGGTTAGATAATGTTCCCAGTGTCATATAATTCACAGGTGGCACAACTGGCATTTGAACCCAGACTACAGAGGCTGAATCCTTAACAGGACTCTACCCCATGAAGTTCTTATTTTTCCTCCAGTCATTCTCCTATTTCTTTTCTTTTCTTTTCTTTCTTTTTGGTGGCTGGATACAGGAATGGAATTGAATCCCGGACCTTCATGTTACCTCTAGACACATCCTCCCTCTCTTTTATTTCCAGCCTGACCGATAAATGTGGAGCAGAAGTTGATGTTCTCCGTCTTTCCAGGATCTTGGAATAACTTGCATAGGTTGAAGAGAGGGGTAGGGTAGGGAGAGATGGTTAATTTTGTTTCAATCTCCTTTATAACTCCAAATAGTTCTTTCCGGATATTTTATTCGGCTGCTCTGTCACCCCTAGAGGGAGACCCTTCATAGCATCTTTCTGGCCTTTCTGGCAGCTTCTATTGCTGTGCCCAGAACAGCCTCTCTTTGAAAGGTAATGGAAACAAGGCTCAAAATAGTTCTGTGGGTCTTTATATAAGCATGTTTAAGGGTTTTTAAGAGGAGAGTTATGACTCCCAGCAAGAGTTAGAACCTCCTTCCTTCCCTTTTCTTCCCAAGGCAGTTACATCCCAGATACCAGGCAAGTAGTTAGTTCGGCTTTGTCTCACAAACTCTCCTGGGGCCAGAAGGGCTTTCATAACTGTGACCTCTACCCTCCGTATCCTGATTCTGTCATCCTTTTTGCCTGTTTATTTCCTTCTGGGAGCGTCATTGCTGGGCGTGAATGGGAAAGTGAGGTGGGGGAGGACTGGGATTTTGGTCCCTGATTTTCCAGGGTCAAGACTGTTTTGACCAAGCTCAGAGGCACAGGAAGAATGAGGGACATTGAGAAAAACAACGGCTCAGGCTAAAGAGCTGACATGGCTAGGCTTGTGGCTGGTACAGCAGTATCCCTGAGGGATGCTCTTGTGAGAAGCCACCATCCTGCAGGAAAAGCATCAGTCAGTTCTGAAATCAAGGCTAGATTCACAGGCTGGGGCCATGGGAGCCAAGCTCTCTACTCCTGTGAGGCTGCCTGGAGCTCCATGCTATAAGTCAGAATGGAATACTCTGCCACAGCCTCATCAGGACAGGAGTGGCACAGGGCCAAAGTTCTGTCTCTCCACCCTCTCCACGCCCCCAGCTCTCCCTTATCCATTTCCATCGCTGCTGAAGAAGGTTTAGAAATACCCACTCACTTGCTCATCCCCCGTCTTGTCATTCCAGGTCATATCTGAAAAGAGCAGAGGAGGACACTGAGTGGGGCAGGTGTGCCGGCAGTTGGTTTTGGGCTGCTGAGAACATTGACCCCAGGGGAGTGATGCTCTAGTCCCCTGCTCTTCCAGAGAAGGAGAGCCCAGGCCTGACTAGCCAGCGCCAGTCTCTGGGCCATCCTTCACCCTCCCCTTTCCCACGTTCAGAGGCCATGCCAACATTTTCATGCTATTCCTAGGCTCTACATTTTTGGAGTTCCCTCACTAGGACCCTGCAGCTGTCCTTCCAGCTGTCTATATCATATTATTGTTCTTAATCAAGCTCTGCTCCTAGGAGATTTTTGTTTGCAGCTCAGGGCTGCAGAGATGGAGAAATTAGCCCCTCTCTGGTGGGAAGGAGAGGGGAGGGCAGTTACTGGCCCGGCAAAGGGATGGTTGTCTTTTAGCTCGACAAGTCGTGAGTGGCTGGGGTGGGGGTGGAAGGTCAGGAACATTTCTAGAAGGTGTGTGGGCATGTGTTCCAGGGCACTTTGAGCAGCTGGGTGAGGTTGGGGCCAAGGGGCTGTAAATCAGAAGGTAGGTGTTGGCACTTGAAGGTAGATGCTGTCCCCAGGAGAAGGAGATAGAGTCCCCTGAAAATATCCCAGAGGACTTCTTTGGGGCTAGGCACACACTGGTGATGATGATAGTGATGATAACAAAACCTTCCTGCCATTGGGCCTTTGGCATGCATACCTACTGTGTAATTTAAAAATCTCTCTCCTTGGACCATTAGCAACTTGAAATCAAGGCGGGGTCTCCATCGCTGTGCCCCCAGTGCATGACCTTAAAATAAGGCCAGTACATCCATTTCTGCACCCCTTACTGCACTTCTACTCTGAGACTGACTCAGGGCTGGGTGCTGGGAGTTTGGACATATCCAGGACACAGTCCCTATACTCAAGAGGCTCAGAGTCACAGGGAGGACACAAACATGAGAACCAATGCAAATAGTACAGCTAAGAGATTTTGATCCACACATAGTGCACTGGGGATCACGGGAGGCCCAACTCTGCCCTGGGGGTAGGACAGGCGTTGGGGACAAGGCCACCATGGAGCTGGGTCTCTAAGGATGTTTGTTGGCTTGAACTGAGGATTACAGGTGGGGATCAGTGGTCCAGGTTGAGTGTGGAAAGCCGACTCTACATGGCTACTCTTCCCTTTTCTGACTTTAGGCAGGAGAGCTCCTGGGTGATCAGAACAGTTTCTAGATTGGGGGGTGAGGGGGATGGTGAAAGGAAAGCAGGAACACAGAAGACCCTGATTTGCTAGATTCATCACTTACAGGAGAGCAGAGATATCAGACAAGTCTTCAAATCTGCTCCCATATCTCCCAGTCCTGAGCTGGATGGAGTTGGCCCTTTCCCCTCTTCCGACCTTCACAGTGGTTTGCCCTAGTTTCTTCCACCTGCATCTGAGGGGATATAAAGAGGAGTCAGCCCTCTCTTTCTGTACTCTCACTCAGTTCCCAGCAGTGTCAGGGCACTGACAGAGCCACAGCAGCCACAGGCAGTCCTGCTGCTGCGCTGGGAGCCCGGTGTGCACGTGAACCCCTGTGGGGGTTGTGCGCCTGTACGTCAGCCTCCTGGCCCTCCATGGGGCTCTGGGCCTCCACACCCTGCACTTTCTCTTCCCTAAGACTCTCCCTGGACACTTCATATTACTTACATTCCTGTACTCACCCCCATCTCTTTCCATACCTCTTTCTAACTTATGTCCCTATCTTCTTAGCATGCCTCAGACTATGATAAAAAAAAATACATGGACTTCAGAGTTAGGCTGTGTGCAAGTCAGGGCTGAGCTGTGTGATTTAGCGCAACTTACCCAGTTAGCAGAACCTCAGCATCCTCAACTTCTTAACTCTTGGGATTACTGTGAGAGTGAACAATAGCCCTCAATAAATGATTGCTCCCCATATTATGCCAACCACTTGCTGCTCCTCAAACCTTCCTTATATCCCACTCCTTAACTAACCCAGGTGTCAAGCTGGGAAGAAGAGAGGGTGAAGGTCCTGGGATAAATAGATTCAACTATCCTATTCTCTGGGGGATGCTAATTGCTGGGGAAAGCCCTGGAGAAACACAGAGAAGGAATCCCCTGGACAAAAGGAGCCTCCCTTCCATACAGACTTCCTGTGGGCCAGGTATTGCAGTGTGTCCTATGTGTATCCTCTTGCAACAATCCTGCAAGGTGGTTGTTACTCTTCCCATTTTTCAGATAAAATTCTTGGAGTAATTAACATTCCCGGAATCAGACAAAGAATAAGGGCAAAGCCAGCTCTTTAACTCAGGTGGTTTTTGTTATTTATAAATGAGGGGGCAAGAGAAGCTTGGAGAGAAGGACTGGCCCGTTCTACCTTCTTCTCTCTGTAGTCCTCACTGTGCTTGGCTCTCACCTGCTGTTCTCACAGGGATCTCAGCAGAACTTGGGCATCCCCACAGTAAGGCCCCCAAGCTCCACCTGAGGGTCTTAACTGGGAGGGGTAGAGGGTAGAGAGGAGAAAGGAGGACTTGTGAGAATAGTTAGTGCAAGAATACAGGACTCAGGAATTATGTAAAAGGGGGCAGAAGGCAGGTCAAAATGCTTGCACAAGAGCATTTTCTGCAAGTAATTAGCAGGGTGCACACAGCTGAGTGTACATAAAAGCTGACCAGGAGTATAGTTTCCCAGAGTTAGGATAATTGGTCAGAGTCCAGAGAAGAGTAGAAATGGGCAAATTAAAGGAAATGCCCTGTTCCCGGCCCACAAATTGACCAGCAGGTGCCAGAGATCTGGAATCTTGAGAAGGCACCAGCTAAGGGGCCGTTCATTCCCCTATGTCTGAAAGAACAGAACAATCCAGCATTTCCATGATAAACCCTCCCTGGAACTCTGCATGGCTCTCTGAAGGGCACCCAGGTTCCTGGGAAGGAATCCTGTTGTTACTTACGTCCCCCATGGCTGGGCCAGCACCGAAAAATTCTGTAGGGGAGGAGGAGATAGGTTACAGAGCAAGATGGTTTTTTTTTTTTTTTTTTTTTCTGGCTGGCTGGTAGTGGGATCTGGAATCTTTGACACTGGTGTTATCAGCACCATGCTCTTCCATGTGAGCTAACCAGCCAGCCTGATGGGCTGGTTTGGAAGATCTGATTTGGAATTGGGAATGGAGGTAGAGGTCATGCCTCGTTGACAACAACCTACAATTAGCCTCCAACCACGTCTCTCTATTCTTCTAGGGGTGGTGGGAATGCTGCAGAAGCTGATCCCAGGTGGGGCAGCAGCGGGGGCGAGCAGTCTCTGAGGCCTGCTGAGCCAGCAGGGGAATTACCCTAGGCTCAGTGAGTGTGCATTGCCAGGGCAGGAGGCAATGTCATGGTCAGAAAGAGCACCTCATGTCCAGGCAGGCAATGCAGCCCACCTGAACTGATGGACAAAGCTAAGCCTGAATTGGACATCCAAAGAGTGCAGAGGCAAAACAGTGAGGGGGTGAGATGATGTGCACATAGGGTCTATTTGTTTGGGGCCCTGTCCAGGACGTGGGAATCTGGGCCACAGTCAGAGTCTGAGCATCTGAGGAATCCCTCTTTTAAATGACCATATGGCTCCTGTTTTTTTTTTTTTTTTTTTTTTTAAATCTGGATTTGTTTTTGGAGAAGAAAACCTGCTTCATTTTACTCTTTAGAGGCCCCTATATAAAAGGTGCTTGGGTGGGACAAGGAAAGCCCACCCCTGAGGGTTCGCTGGCAGCATGGCTGCTGAGGCGGACACTGCTTAAGGAAGCTGGGCAGGCGACCCTCAGACACACCCTCCAGCAGAGCTTCCTTCCCATCTGTTCCAGGGGAGGCCTTGGGCCTGCCTCAGCCCTGCAGTCTCCCCCAGAGTCAGGCGCCAGTGTGCTGGAGGCAGCCATGCCCAGCGGAGCTGAGTCATTGCACGGGACTGACTCTAACCCCGACTTCCTTACTTCCAGGGATGTCGCTGGAAGCCTGTTTGTACCCCGTCATTGCCCTGCCTGGGAGCACATACTGGCCTGTGAAGGGTGACATGGAGCCTCTTTCTAAGGCAGGTTTTCTTCCCAGAGAACAATTGTATCCAGACTGAAAAAAAGCAGGAGCTGCAAGGTCAGTCAAGAGGGAGCGTCTTCATTGTCCTGGTCCTTTTGGTTTTTGAGGATATCACCATTTTTAAAGGTCAGCTTAGCTTTGGAGCCTTTGATCAGTTCCCCTACCCCATTTTTTTTTGATATATACATTTCCCTCTTTTCTGGCTCCAGGATGCTATTAGTCCCTTAAACCCTCAGAACCTCCGAAGAATGACATGGAGTCAGAGCAATGGCCTAGTGGCTTCCAGAGCAGTGCTATTGTTTTACAAATTTCAACGGGCTGAGGAACCCCCTGGGGATCTGATGGGGCCTGAGGTCCTGCATTTCTAATGAGCCCCTAGGCCAGGAGTTGGCAAAAATTTTTCTATAAAAGGCCAAATAGCAAATATTTTCAGCATTGCAGGCCATATGGTCTCTGTTGCAACTATTCAATCCTGCTGTGGTAGTCCAAAGCAGCCCTACAAAGGAGCTGAATAGGCATTTCTCAAAGAAAGATATATGAATGGCTAACAGACACATGAAAAAATGCTCAACATCACTCAGCACTGGGGAAATGCAAATCAAAACCACTTTGGGATACCATCTCACTCCAGTTAGGATGGCTCATATCCAAAAGACTGAAAATGATAAATGCTGGCGAGGTTGCAGAGAAAAAGGAACCCTCATACACTGTTGGTGGGACTGCAAAATGGCATAGCCTGTATGGAAAAAGGTTTGGAGTTTCCTCAAACAATCTCTGATAGATCTACCATATGACCTGGCTATCCCACTGCTGGGAATATACCCAGAGGAACGAAAATTATCATGTTGAAGGGATACCTGTACTCCCATGTTTACTGCAGCACTATTTACAATAGCCAAGAGTTGGAACCAGCCCAAATGTCCATCATCAGATGAGTGGATAAGGAAACTGTGGTATCGCTACACAATGGAATACTTCTATAAAAAAGAATGAAATACTGCCATTTGCAACAACTTGGATGGACTTAGAGAAAATTATATTAAGTGAAACAAGTCAGGCACAGAAAGAGAAATACCACATGTTCTCACTTATTTGTGAGAGCTAAAAATAAATAAATAAATAAATATACAAACAAACAATCAGTGGTGATGGGGGGAAGAAGTCACAACAATCACAACACTTCCTTGAACTTGTTAAGACAAGTGAACAGATATGATGTTGATGGGAGGGAGGGGGGAGTGGGGGAGTCAGAGGGGGGAAAGAGGAGCTAGTAAAGGGACACAAAAATCAAATACATTGTATATTGATAAGTTAAAATAAAAAACACTCGACCCCCCAAATTTTTAAATAGGGAGTGACAAAATAAAACCATGAACTCTGAAGTCAAAAAACAAAAAACAAACAAACAAAAACCAGCCCTAGACAATGCATAAACCAATGGGTGTGACTACATTCCATTGAAAGTGTGTTGACAAAATGGGCGATTTGGCTCTGACCCCTGTCCTCGATGATGTGGACATGGCTGGCCCATAGGCTGCACTTTGGGTAGTAAGGCATGGGAAGGGCTAGCCAGCCTGAGGACTTTTAGACTTCCGTGAACAGGATTCCACGAGAGCCATTTCCCTGCAGAAGGTACTGCAGGCATCTGCAGAGGACTGGGCCCCTCTGGGTAAGGGGATCTAGTTGTACTTATTTTTACCACAAAGGGCCTGGGGGAGACACAATGAAGATGGAAAGTTTGACCTATGAATTTTTCAGTGGCATTTATATTTTCTCTTCTGTCTGGGAAAGCTCTTCCCTGAAGCTGATTTGTTATGTTAAATGACCCAAAGAAACCTGACCTGCTTTCATTAATATTATTTTTCCCATGTAGATCTCTCCCAATACTGGGAGAAGAGGGAAGAATGCAAAGATTACAGTCTCTCTGGGGATCTAGAGCCCTGACTGTGAAGGTCCCCTGAACCCAGACACCTGTGCACACTTGGGCAGACTTCTGCATTGCCCTGTTTCTAAGCCTGCTAGCCCTAAATTGATCATTGTGAAGAGGAATTAATCTATGATTTGTTCTTTCCAGGAGGAGGTAGACTCAACTCAGGAAAATGGAGCATTAATGTTGCTATTTAATGGCATGTTAGCAATTCACCATTATGGTTAAGAATTCAGGGTTTAGAGACAGTTCTAAGCCTCACTAAGTTTCACTGTGCCAGTTACTAGCTGTGTGGGGAATTTACTTAAACCATTTTTTTTCTAACTATAAAAATAATACCCATTAAAATAAAAATATAAAAAAATTACAGAAATATAAAAAGTTAACAGTTTTCTACCTAAAATTTCTATTCTCACCCCTTGATAACCACTGTTGAGGGCTCGATATATATTCTTTCTGTTTTTTTGAATATTTTGAAGTAAAAAATATTTTTTTTTCAGTTGGTCATATGTTATCTATTATTATTATTATTATTATTCTTAAACTTTCTGTTCAGTGTACAGATATGCCATAATTTAATCAATTTAGGCCATTTGTTTAACCCCTTTAGTCTCAATTTCTTCATAGCTTCAATAAGGTTAATAATAGTACCTATTTCATAAGGTTGTTGTGAGGATTAACTGAGTTATTTGGAAAGGATTGCATATAATGCCCACTGTATTTAAAAAACCCAATTAATCATAATAAGATATATTTTATGTCTCACATCTACATCCCAAGGACTTATAAGTTGTACATAGTACCAACTCATGGAGTTAAGGATACAAATGAAATGCAAGCATAGAAGAAGTGGATGAACCAGAAATGCTCATATCATTGCAAAGTGACCTAACATCTTAAGTTTCCAGATGTTAACACCATTCATTGAATCGAGCCAACAGGCAAGATTCATTTGAAAGATAGAAATAAATTTGGACCCAAATCTTGACTTCATTTCTCTCTTATGCATTCTGGAGGGCATTTGTACAATGCCCATCTCACTGCCATAAAAAATTAGGGGTTTTTGGTGCAGTGACACAACATAATGGAAAGCGTATTTGGCTTGGAATTCAAAGACATAGACTTGAACCTGGGTTCTACCACCAACAGCCCAGTAGGCCTGTGACCAAAGAGACTCCCTATACCTCAGTTTTCTAATCAATAAAGAAGGACAAAAAAATGACTGTACCTCCCAGACCTTCTGTGAGTTATAAGGTAATAAATGCATCTGAAAAAAGTCCTTATTGAGATCAATAAATGTTGAGTAAGTAAGTTGATCATTATAGGTAACTGATCATGTATACTCTTAAACAGGAGGTGAACATAGCTCTGTAGAGAAGAAGTTGAATTAGAAAGGTGGGTGCTATGAAAGTTAAGGTGATCTTGGGCCACATCCATAGACATTCATAGACAGGACGTAACGTTCTACTGGACTCTGTACAGATCATACTTCAGGTCTTGTATGCTGCTCTGAGCAGAGGAAACTGGAGTTGCTTGGTGTGGGACAGAGAACACATAGGACGTATGACCACCCTCACACCTTTGAAATATTTGAAGGCCTTCTGTGTAACCCAAGACCAGTTCTGCCTGACTCTTTGGGCCAGAAATTAGAAGATTTGGGTTCAGTATAAGGAGAAATTTTTCACAGGCAGAGCTGATTGTAGAAGGAACAGGCCCCAGCAAGTTCCCTGGCATGGGAGTGTGTGAGCAGAGCCTGGGCAGCCACAGGTCTTGGATGTTCTGAGGGAGATTTAAGCCACAGGCAGGTAGGTGGTTGGGACAGATGGTCTCTGAGGCACCCTGGGATTTTGATATTCAACAAAACCTTGGATGGTCCCAAGAAGCAGAAGCAATTGAATGCTTACTGGCAATGACACAAATGCATAGGAGGAAAGAGCTTTGGATTTATTATTCAGCCAACTATTTAAGGTATTTGGTCTTTTCTATACCAATGTAAAAGAAGTGGAGAATTCACATTTGTTATGGATTGCATTGTCTCTCCACAAAGGATATGCCAGTACTTCAGAATATGACCTTATTTAGAAATAGGGTCTTTTACATGGATAGTCAAAATAAAATGAGGTCATTAGGCCAGGTTCTAATCCAGTATGACTGATGTTTTTATAAAAAAAAGGGGAAATTTGGACACCAAGATAGACTCACACAGAGGGATGATCACATAAAGATGCAGAGAGTGCCATGTGCAGCCAGAGAGGATCCGAGTGATGTGTCTACAAGCCAAGGAACACCTGAAGTTACCAGAAGCTAGGAGAGAGGACTGGAGCAGATCCTTCCCTAGCACTTTCAGAGGGAGCATGGCTCTGTCAACACCTTGATTGTAGACACCTAACCTCCAAAACTATGAGACGGTAAATTTCTGCTGTTCTAATGTACCCACTTTGTGGTACTTTGTTATGGTAGCCCTAGAAAACTAATACAACATAGTAATACATTAACATTCTTGCGTTGGGTGTTGTGGCAATGGGAAAAAATATATATATACGGTATACGTGTAGAAAAAAAAGAATAAACCAACTTCTGCCATTGTGTAACTGGTAAACATTCTGAGGAGGATAAGACAGTTTGCAATAAGGTACACACTTGACCATAATAAAGTGACAAAATATACAGACAAATAAGCTTATGTATGGTGAAAAAACCAAAACAAAATGAAAAAAGAGCAAACATATTAAGAATTTTTTCTCCCAAGGACATTTGAGGTTTCTTTAACCTTAAATTGGCTCATTGCTACAATTCTGCACTTCTGTTTGGAGGTTAGATCTGGCTTTAAGATGAAAGAAAGGAGGTTGTGCTGTTGATGTCAAAACTCTCTGAAAGGTGATGTAATTAGTTGAAGGAGGAGGAGCTCTACCTGCTTCTGTCTGGGTTTCAGGGCAGAGGCAGGATGTGGGTTGGATTTTTGCCTCTCCTGCTTTGTTTTCAAGTTCATGTGCCCTCTGGGCATCACAAAAATAGCTCTACTGAAGTTCAAGCTCCTTTCACACCTCCCACGGTCAGGGAAGGTGGTGGAGTACTGGGCTGTGTGGGGTACATAGTGTGGGGATAGGATGAGGGTGAGGAGTTTTCTGGAAGAGAGAGAATCATCCCTCTCCCCTCCACCTAGTTGATTCCAAGGATTATTCATCTCTTATGCAATTATAATTTTTGAATCCAGGAGCTGAAAGATGCCCTGGCAGTCCAGATGAACACTCTCATTTTGCAAAGAGAAAATTGAGGCCTATTAGAACTGAGGATGGGCTTTTGATGGCATTGTGGGCAGGGATTCAGGAATAAGTGAGTTCTTCTAATTATTTTTCCTCTTGATGGTATAGAGGGTGAAACACCCAAGGAATAGTAGCCATATAGGACACAAAGTGTCACAAGATAGAGTCAGTGTGGGTCTTTCCCATAAGCCTGAATTGAAGAATGTGGCTTTTGCATCAAATGAGCCTCCAATATCCTCTTGATGTGTGAATGCAAACCTTAGGATATTGCCACTCTCAGGCCAGCTCTTCAAAGAAAGAAACCAAAGGAGAAGAAGGAAAAGGAGAAGAAGAAGAGGGAGGAGGAGAAGGAGGAGGAGAGAGGGAGGGAAGGGGGAGAGAGAATGAATGAATGAATATCTGCTTACCCGAAGGTGCCAGGTCTGGCTGCAACACATCCTCCAAAGTGCATGAAGCAAAAGAGGAGGGGTGAGACACGGGGTTATTGCTTTAAACAATAACTCTGTTCATGGGGAAATGTGCTCCACTCAATGTATGTGGCTCTCATCACCAATCACAATAGCTTTTCCTCCTCTTGGAGAGAGGCAGGGAGGAGGGCAGAGAAGAAAGAGTGTGGAAAAAGAGAACCAAGAGTTCTTCATGACATGAAGACAAAAGAAGGAAGGGAGTGGCCCATATCTGTCTGGCTGATTAGTTGAAGATTTGGGCCCAAGGCCCAAATAATTTTATTCCAATGATAATCAATTCAACCCAATGAAATTCAATTCAACAATTACTTTCTGAGTATCTACTCTGCGTAAGACATTGTTCTAGAATCAGGAAATGAGTGGGCAATCTCTGCCTCCATGGAGCCTATAATTTGGTGTCAAATACTGTAGGAGAAACGTGGCCATAATAATAATGGCAGCAAAGTCCTCAACCCTGGCTGCACATTAGAATCACCTGGAAAACTTCAGTAATGTACTGACTACACCACCAGTGGTACAGATTTCATTGGTCTGGAATGGGATCTAGGCATTTGTGTTTTTATAATCCCCTCATATAATTCCAATGGGCAGTCAGGGTTGAGAATTGCTGTGTTAGGAGAGTAGAGAGGAACAGACAGTTGAGGGCCATGGGGAGGAGAGCAAAATTCGATGAGCTTTGAAGAATGATTTGGATTCCCACAGGTGGAACTTGGGATGGGAGAGCCTGCCACAGATGGGAGGAACCACATGAGCAGGACATGGAGGCATGAAAGACAAGATGTGAATAGAGAATAGCTGGCCTGGTTTGTGAGGTTCCCAGAGCAGCTAGGGAGTAATGGGAGAAAGGCAGGAAAAGTGACGTGGAGGCTGCATTGTCTGAGAGCAGTCAGCAAGCACAGCAGAGCCAGAAGAAGAATGCAAATCTCCTGGCTCCTGGATCACACCGAGAAGCAGGGTTGAGGATCAGAACAGGAGTTCTGGGGAGAGATGAAGAAGCCAAATCAGAGATTCCTCTCCACCTGGTCAAATCCCAGTGACTCAAGGCAGGAATAGGCTGAGAGCCAGAGAAAATGTGCCAGTTGTATTGGTTTGGAGGGAACAAAGCTCTGATTCCTTTTGGAATAGGGAATGGTTTGTTCTCTGTGAACCACTATCTTAAATATAATAAAGTGGAGACCAGAACTTAATTTTTTCTTGGTCACATGGGTAGGAATCTTGCCTGATTTTAAAGTCAGTGATTCTTCCACTTATTTGAATTCTCCCTTGAGTCTCACTCTCATTCTGGGTCTGCACTGGACTCCTCCACACAGCTTGTGCATAGCTCTGCATTTTACAACCATCTTATACTTGTATAAAACAAAGCTGGTCTAGTAAGTCTAACCTTATTAGACTGTCAGTTCCTTGAAAGTAGGGCCACATCTTATTCAAATAAAGTTGGAACTATACGGGGCTCTGAGATAAATATTATAACTATTTATTTACTCAACAAGCACTTAAAGGGAGACTAACACGTGCCAGATATTTGAAACAGAGTAGTGAAAAGATTTAGTCCCTGTCCCCAAGTAGCTCACAGTCTATTGCAAAACCTCCTATGGAAGAGTACTCACTGAACCTGTGTCTTCTCTCATCTTGCTCTGTGTCCTTATTAATCCTCACCTAGTCAGTCCAGTTCAAGCCACAGTCCAAGTATCTAACCTCTCCCCTGGCTTCAGGGGTGAATTGAGTTCTAAAGTGTTGATAGGATTCATCTGGATTAGCCCAGGAAAATGTGGTTTGTAAATAGAATAGAAAATAAATCATGGCATGGAAAGGCAACTTTTGATGCAAGCAGATAGGTTTTAAACTGGGCATAGGGCCAGGCAGCTGGACTCTAGGTGAACAAGAATGCCAGTCCTGACATTGGCAATGGCCACTAAGCACATACCCATAGTTCGTATATCTTAGAGTCCAGCCCAGCAAGGCTGCAACATCAGGGGGAGACCCACTGCTTCATGTATATGACTATTCAGCTTAGCGGGGAACAAATATTAGTAAAATAAACCTTAAGTTAAACTGACTGATGAAATCTTAAATTTAGTCCCCAAACTATGGTTTTAGTCCCTAAACTAAAACCTCTAAAACCAGGGAAGTTTTTGCAGTCTGTCTCTGTCCTTGGTGCTGAAACAGCGCACGTGGCATTGGGGCCCTTGCCTCTGAAATGCCTGTTGTCCGTGAGATGTGGTGGGTGGGGAAGTGGTGCGACATAGCTCTCCACCCCACTTTCATGGGGAAGGGGATGATGGTGCTCAATGTTAAAATATCCCAGATGTGTGTATGGTTGATGTGGACGTTTGAGAGCAGCTTGTGAAGTCAGCCTCAGCTCCTCCATGCTCCTTTGTGCCCCTCACAGCATGTGCATATCTCAAGAATGATTCTTATCGCATAGCACTGAAACAGTAAATATCAGGCCTAACCCCAAAGCTGTGCTCTGTTCTCTCTTTCTTGCACCTTGCAATTGCCATGCAGATTTGACTGCGATTGACATTAAGGAATCAGGCTGACATGTTTTTGGATCTATTCTACCACATAATAACTCCTATTATGGTTTGTTTAACTTATCTCAGTACTTGGTACAATATTGGAACATGGTAGATGCTCAATAAATTCTTCACAAATGAAAATAAGCAGTTAACACTTGATTATCTAAGGAAAAGATCTAGAGAGAAGTCTATTGATGGGGGAGGATTCCATTTTCCTCTACACTGTCTCCTTTCAGTATGAAATGGCTTGGATTACAAGGGTAAATAACATCAAAGCTTTGCCAAATGTTCAACCCATCACTGCTCTATTGCCAGATCGAGGGTGGCAAGTGGGGTGAGAAGCCAGAAACCAAGTAAGTTAGCCAATGGGTCTGAGATAATGATATTAATATTTCACATTTTTCTTTTCCTTTAAACTCTTCTGAAGTGTCATCATATCCAGCTCTATGTGATGACCATAACATGCATATGAGGTAGACAGACTGAGCAGTACAATCTCTACAAATATATGATCAAACTCAGATTCAGAGACACTAAATGTCTTGTCCAGCAAAACAATATAAGTTATAGCTAGTTTTGAGAAGAAAATCAAGGTCTCTTGACTTTCAACCTGGAGTTCCATCTATTGCTCAATAGAGACCAAGACAGAATTAAGACAAAGGCTTCAGAATCTTAGCTGCTCTACTCAGCAGAGCTCATAGGATCCATGAAGGTTTGGGGATCTTTCAGGAGAGGTTTTCTGATAGGATCTATTCCCTTGAAGTTATAGAAATGCTGCTCATTTCATGGGTGCTAACAGAAAGAGCAGAATCATCTGTGTGTACCTTTATTCTATTTGGCAGGCTTAATTTATTCTAGGTAAGTCTCACCCTCTGTCTTAAAGCCAGGTCATTTTATAACTTCTCTTTAAAGTTTTGGTTATTTGCCTTGGTCATTCTTAAATTCAGGCCAGTTGCTGTGTACTCTTTCACACTGACCAAAGATTAAACAGATCTAATCTGTATTGAGTCCCTACACTCACTTATCATTAAAAATTTAGTGACATTTTTCCTTGTTAAGTGTGTTTGATTTCTTGTGGGGTAGCTAAGTGGGTACCAAAAATGATTAAGTCCTAGAGGTACTTACAGTATTGTTGGGAGATATGCTATAAAGCTGTGAAATGTTGAGTCACAAGAACAGTTTAAGATAAGAGTAGAAGAACTATCACAAGGCAGCACTTGATTGATTGCCAAATAAGTAGTGCAGACAAGAATGCCATGGTTTTGAGATATATATTGATTTTAGAAGATTGGATTGGTCTGGGTATAGCTCAAGGTGTAAATCGGTATAGGGACGGCTCTAACAAAAATTTCCACCAAAATGCAATGAGGATGATCCTCCTGACAGGCAAGATTTGCAGAAAAAAGGAGGGAGAGGGAAGATGCTAGTTTATCCTGAATCCCATGAAGTAAGAGGAAAAATTTTATGGTTATGAGACTGAAGTAAACTATAGTTGTAGTCTCTCTCGAGCATTAAGTAGGAAAAAAAATCAGAGACATGGACATTTATTTATTTGTTTTTATTGTATATTTTTTGGCAGCTGGCCAGTATGGGGATCCAATCCCTTGACGTTGGTGTTATTAACACTGTGCTCTAACTAACTGGCCCGCCCTATTTGTTTAAAACATCTTCACTTCACCTATTTTGTTCTCTTCTCCAGGGCCAGGCCTACAATGGTGACCCTAATAGCCACAGCTCCTGCTCTCTTGGATGTTAAAGACTGAAAGGGAGGATGCATAAGGTGCCATGGGAGCACAAAGGAGACTCCTAGCTCAATTCTTTGGGGGTTAGTAAGGTTTCCTAGGAAAGTGACATTGTAGTTTTAGAAATGAAGTTCAGGCAGGAAACAGATAATTAAGGGGCTTGGGAGTGTTGGAAAGGTTGTTTCAAGTAGAACAGCAAGAATGATGGCCTCAAAGTGAAAGAGCACTTGGTCTATTTTGCAAAAGAAAAGTTTAGTTTACTAGTGTTTGAGGCAAAGTCTTAAGAGCTGAGGTTGGAAAAATAAGCAGGGGCCAGATTATGCAGGACTTTGGGCTTTGGACATAAAGAAGGGCCTGGAGAAGAAAGAAGGAAATATGTTCTTGAAAAGTTTTATTGGGAAAATGGCATGAGATTTGCATTTATGAAAGGTCTCTCTGGCTGCTATGTGGGAGTCGGTTGAAAGGAGCAGGTAGCCTAATTAGGAGGCTGTTACAATCATTCAGGCAAGAGCTGATGGTGCTGAACTAGAGCAGTAGCCAAGGGAATGTTGAGAAGAGGGAGGGTTTGACAGATATTTAAGAGTCAGACTCTGTAAGGCTGATCATGGGTTGGATGTGGAGGGTGAGGGAGAGGGAGGAGCTGAGGATATTCCCATGTTTCTGGCTCTTACCATATTGCAGTTGCATTCTGCCTGTCACTGACTTATTAAATGAATTAGTCTGGGCGTGGATTCTCTAACTGGCTTATTGGGCTGAGTGATTTATAGATGAATGCACATGTTTCCACCTCTAATTCCCATCGCTGCTCTCATCCCTGTAGACCATATCTCATTTCTCTCATGAGACCTTCCCTAAATCCCAGGAAAACTCAGATTGGTGATGAAAGGTGGTGGAGGAGAAGAATGACTGGAAGATTAATGATGACCATTATATTCAGCTTGCTTTTTTTGTTTCCAAGGGAAACTTCTCCCCACTGCCTTTGGTCTGATCCACAGGATGAATTCCCTTTTCTAGTTTGGTCTGTTGCTCACAGTGACAAACCAGTGCTACTTGGAGAAATAAACAAATAATTCTCTGCTTCATGGCTGGCAAGGAGGGCTTGACCTTCATTACTCAACAGCTAATAAAACATTATCCCCTTCCTTTCTAAGTGCCTCCAGGTTCCTCTTGCTAGCAGATAGGAAGGGAAGGCTGGAGCTGGCTCTGGGCAGGAGAACCCATGACCCCTCACCCACTTAGCTGAAAGTCTGTCCGTGGTAAAACAAACATCATGGCAGAACTGTCACCTGCTAATTGAGATGTGTAGGTAAGGGGGGAGCCTGGGGAGGCTGTAGAGGTATGTGACAGATAGCTCAGCTTCCAGTGGACAGAGAGGACACCTGCACCACAGCACAGGAACCAGAAAAATTATGTAGGTAATTAAATAGTGTCTAGCTTGGGCTCTTGGTAGGGAAGGATGGGGGAAGCATCAGAAGGCATCTTTTTAGACAGCACCTTCAATCTGCTCTAATTATTTAGTAAAAGCCTGGATGTTTCCTCTAACCATTCCCTTTCTGCATTAGAAACCTGAGGGATGTAGCTTTAAGTCTACAGTGGAAATGGCAATGCTGCTGGAGACATCTATTTTGTGTGTCTCTGAGACTGAGGAGCATCCGTTCCAAGAGAGCTTTCCCCACACTCTGGGGTGAGGTGTGACAGAAGTGTGACAGAGGCCCTTGTTTTCATCAGCTTTTCAAAACATTCCTGAGAAGTTTGATCTTGCTTGGCAGGAGCTTCTTGCTGGCTGTGTTGGTAAAATAACAAGGACTCCCCATTTGTGTGCTGTGTTTCATCCTGGTGGCACTTTTTGAAACACTGCATCATTAGCCAGGCTGGAAATGGTTTTCAGATTCCTTTGCTCAGGCAGACAATGCAGGATCAGAGAGGCTGCTGTGGGCATCCTGAGGACAGTGCCTGGGGGGAGGGGGAGGCTTAGCACAATCCTCCTTATGGCTGCAACGTTCCCAGAATTGTCAAGGGGTGGGGCAGAGGCCCACAGTTGTCCCCTGTCACTTAGTAGTGCATCACAGGAATGATGGGGCGAGAAGGTCATGTCACAGCAAGTGGAATAATAGCAGAGATCATTCTCTTCTCCACTTTTGAGACATGGTGTGGGCAGGGGAACTTTATGAAGTTTAATCTGTGACCTTCAACTTCACCTTTCATCTCACATTAGAAACCATCAGCCACTGAACCCAGGTCTGTGTGAGGGGAAACCCATAAAGTGGATAGAGCAAGTCCAGATGCTCTGATTATAGAGATTTCCAAACCCAAATGCTGATATTCTTAAACTTTGGTTTATATCCCAATCATCTGGAAGATCTGATTTTTTTTTTTTTAAAGCGGATTTTTAGAATTGGCTTGGAAGTCTCTGAATCTAATTCTCCAGGTTGGGAACAGACCACTTGCATTTTTAACAGGCACCTTGAGGACATGAAAAGCACAGGGAAGTTTGAAAATGATTGTATCTGAGAAGCTGTTCTTAAGAAATCTAAATTCCTCAGGCATAAGAGAGGCCCAGGAACCTCAGTGTGGGTGTGGTGTGTACCGCAACAGAGGTGTTTGACAACTCCAGTGGAGGAGTGCCAGAGACACAGGTCCAAAACAAAGGCCACAGTTGGGTGCAACAGCCAGGATGCTGCTGGCGATGCAGAGGGAGCTGTCAAGCTGTCTCAGACAGCTGGGGATGCAGGCTCTGATTCTGAAATGTCAGGGCTGCTCGGGAAGCCTCTCTGGAGAGCTGCCTGCTCCCAAAGAATGAGATAATAATTGCATTGAAAATCCCAGAGAAGCAAAAGACCTGTAGAACACATTGGAAATTTTAATCACTTTCTCAGAATGGCCTTGATTAACATTCTTTCTAGCTCTTTCCAGGTGTGTCCTAATCCTCCTTCCTTCTAGCTGACAGGTAATTAGCACTCTGGCTGGGGAGGGAGGCACAGGCTGCTCAGATCAAGTAAGATAATGGATGTGAAGACGTGCATAGACTATAAAGTCTACAAATGGAAGGGATTGCTCCTAAGCCCCACACTGTTCACACTCCTTCACCCAGGACTGCTCAGAGGCCTGAGCACACCATGCCATCTCACACCACACTGCTCATGCTGCACTCATGAGCTTATGAACTCCACTCATTTCTCAGTGCTGAATTCAAATGAAACTGCTCTAGGGTCATTCCATTCTCCCAGGCAGAATTAAGCATTCTGTGCCCAATTCTATTAAGGCCACTTGTAAAAGGCTGCATAGTCTTTGGCATGTAGTAGCTGCTTGATAAATATTCTCTTCCTTTAGCTTACTGTTTCTTCATTTGCACATCTGCCTCCCCTTGCATAAGAAATTAGCTTATTCTTCTTGGTATTCTCAATGATTACACAGAGCCTGATTGGCAGATGCTTGATAAACGTTTGTTGAGTGAAAATAGTAACTATCAGTTAAAGAGGTGACCTGCAATTTTAATGCATAAGCCACTAAGAAAAACCTGGCCACATACCTAGATTCTAATGTCATACAATCCTGACTGTAAATAGTCGTGCTTTATGTTGTATTTGTTTATAGTTCAGAAGGATTTACCAAGTGGCCTCTTCATGCCTCAGTTTTTCCACCTGCAATGTGGGACAGAGCAAATCATGACTATGATGAGTAATGTTGCCGTCCCCCTTTCTCTGATACATCTTTAGAAGAAGACAGATGTCGCTGGGGGTGGGTGTTTATAGCTCTTAGAAAAACAGAGCTATTTGTTACATGTAGCGAGGAGCACTATGGGCAGGACTGGAGATGGAGAAAAAGAGAGTGAAAGAGAGAATCAGAATTGCCTTTTTTTTCTTCTTAGTCATCTTTCTCTGATACCACACTCCGCAGTAACTTATCCTAACCTGCAAATACATAAGAGGGGCTAACAGCACCCTCGCACCGCTGGTGTATTACTGGGAGCTTTCTCCTTAAAGTGGCATCCTCAGACCACAACACTGGCATCACCTGGGAACTTTCTTAAAAATGCAGAATCTAAGGCTCCACCCCAGATCTAGAGAATCAGAATCTGACTTTTAATAAGATCTACAGGGGATTCATATGCATATTAAAATTTGAGAAGCATAGAGTAGTCTTAACATTTATGTAAGTGAACAGGGAAGATGGAAAGAACAGATGTAGAGGATATTAAAAAGATAGTATGGCCACCAAGATATAGTGAAATGGAATGAATTTTTTCTTAATACTAACTAGAGAAC
Source organism: Galeopterus variegatus (assembly GCF_000696425.1). Taxonomy (NCBI): domain Eukaryota; kingdom Metazoa; phylum Chordata; class Mammalia; order Dermoptera; family Cynocephalidae; genus Galeopterus; species Galeopterus variegatus. Next base: position 79,170 of record NW_007727003.1, on the reverse strand, counting down.
TGCTGTGGTGAGGTGGTGGGAGAAAGGAGGCAGGGCTTTTATTTTGTACATACTTAGGGAGTTGACAGAAAAGAGGAACAGAACAATGTGTGAGCTCAGACCAAAGCAGTGCAGCCACCCCAGCACAATGAGAAGAACCTACACAGAGTTTGGAAGAGAGCTGCTAGCTCTCCTAGCCTTGCCTGTCAGCTCTCCCAGGTGTGCCCGCCCAGACCTGCCCAATCATTCCCCCATTGTAGCAGGATGCCCATGACTTTGCCTTGGGTACTCATTGTGGGGGTGAGACGTCAGTACATTCTAGTTCTGTTTTTCGATGAATTCTCTTGTTTTCTTTTGATTCAAGTCTTAGACTGAATCTCCTCCACCAGGGGTAGAGACTGGGTTTGCAAGTCTCCCTGTGGGATATGCAGGACACTTGTGTGTGTGTGTGTGTGTGTGTGTGTGTGTGTCTGTGCACGCATGTGTGCACGTCTTTAGTTGAGATATAACTTACATATAGTAAAATGCAAGGATTTTAAGTGCTTAGTTTGATGAGTTTTGACAATTGTATTCACACATCTCTGTATATGCAAAACAAAATACAGTTTTCATTACTCCAAAGAATTTCCATGCGCCCTTTTCCAGTCAATCTCCCCGTCTCCCCACCCACCCAGGGCAAACAGTTTCTAATTTTTATTCCAATAAATTACTTGTGCCTGTTCTTGGACTTCATAAACGGAATCGTACAGTACAATCATGAAGTATGTACAATATTGTGTCTTCTTTCACTCAACACAACGTGATTGACATCCACCTGTTGCATGTATTAGTAGTACATTCCTTTTTATTGCTAAGTAGTAGTCTATTGTGTAAAGATAATACAATTTGTTGATCCATTCTTCCATCAATGGATGTTAGGATTGCTAGCAGTTTCTGGTTTTCATGAGTAAAGCGGTTCTGAACGTTCTTATAAAAGTTGTTTGTGAATATTTTTTTGTTTTTTATTTCTTGTGGATAAATACCTCCTAGTGTAATTTCTGAGTCATAGAATAAATGTAGGTTTAAATAAGGACAACCAAACAGTTCTCTAAAGTGGTGATAACACATGTTTCTCTCATAAGCGATACATGAGAGTTCCAGTAGTTCCATGTCCTCACCCCAACGGTGGTGTTATCAATCTTCTTCATTTTTAGCCATTTTAGTAGATATGAAAAAAAGTACCTCATTGTGATTTCAATTTATGTTTCCCCAATGACTTGTGATGTTGAGTCTTTTTCAAGTGCTTATGTCTATTTAGATATCTCCTTTTTGTTAAACTGTCTGCTCAGATCTGCTACCTCTCAAAAATTGCATTATCTTTTGTTGTTGATTTATAAGAATTCTTTACATAGTTTGGATATAAGTCTCTGTCAGATATATGCATTGCAAATATTTTTTCCCAGCCTATGGATTCCTTATTCATTTTTTAATAGTAATTTTTTTATTAGCAGAAGATTTTAATATTTATGAAGTACAATGACTTTTTAATATTTATGAAGTACAATGTATCATTTTTCCCATCCTTATTAGCTAGAGCTTTTTCTGTCCACAGAAATCATGCCTTCTTCAAGGTCACAAAAAGACTCCTTTGTTTTCTCCTTGAAGTTTTATGGTCTAGTTTTACTTTTAGGTCTATTATCCATTCCAGATTAATTTTTGTGTAAGGTATGAATCAGAGGTTGAGGTTTGTTTTATTCCATATGGATATTACTGTTTTAGTACCACTTGTTAAAAATAATTTTCTTTTCCATAGAATCAACTTTGGGCTTTGGTCATAAGTCAATTGACTTTGTACATGGGGAACTGTTTTTGGACTTTTTGTTCCGTTACATTGAGTTGATTTGTCTATCATTGTTGTATTACCACATAATTTAATTACCATATTTTTATTATAATTCTTGAAATCAAATAGTGTAAATCTTCCAACTTTCCTTTTCTTTTCAAAGATTGTTTTCACTATTCTAAATCCTTTATATTTGCATAAAAATCTTAGAGTCATCTTGTCATTTTTTTTAAAGCCAGTGACATTTTGATTGTTTTTTAATTGAATCTATAGATTAATTTGAAAGAATAGCTATTTTAACAATATTGAGTCTTGCAACTCATGAGCATGGTATATATCTCCATTTATTTACATCCTTTAAAATTTCTCTTGGCAGTGTTTTGTAATAGTCAGTGCAGGCATCTCTCACACCTTCATTACACTTCTAGATATTTAATCTTTTTGATACTATCATGAATGGCATTTTTTACATTTTATTTTTCACTTGTTTATGGCTACTATATAGAAATTCAATTGATTTTTATACACTGAACTTAATTTATATTTGAATGTTGAACCAACTTTGCATTCCTAGGACAAACTCATTTAGGTTGTATTATCTTTTTATAAATATCTGGATATTATTTTCTAACACTTTGTTAAGGATATTTATGTCCATGTTCATATGGGACTAGTGGCGTAAAGTTTTGTTTTCTCGTAATGTCTTTGTCAGGTTTTGTTATTGAGATTGTGCTGGCTTCCTACGATGAATTTGGAAGTATTCCTAACTCCTATATTTTCTGAATTTATGTAATGTTGGTATTATTTCCCCCCTAATTATCTGATTAAATTTACTGTTGAACTGAAGTTTCCTTTGTGGGAAGATTTTTGAATATACATTTAATTTATCATATTGACTTATGGCTACTTAGATTTTCTATGTCATGTGTCCATTTTGGTAATTTGTGTCTTTTAAGGAATTTGTCCATTTAATCTAAACTGCTGAATATATTGGCATAAAGTTGTTCATAATATTGTTCATATTTTCCTTTTAAAGTGTATAATATCTGTAGTGATGTCCCCTCCTTTGTTTCTGGTATTGGAAATTTATGTTTTCTCTTTTTATTCTTGATCAATATTGGTGCATGATGAATTATCCCTAACATTCGCAGCTTAAAACCACCAGTTTAATTTACTCATGATTTTGTGGATCAGAAATTTGAGAAGAACTCAACTGAACAGTTCTTGCTTGGGGTGTTTAAAGTAGTTGAATTCAGTTGCCAGCTGGGGCTTCAGTCCTGTGAGACTCAGCTAGGCTGGATGTCCAACATGGCTTCCTCACATGGCCGGCAGCTGGCACTGGCTGTTGGCTGGGAGCTCAGCTGGGGCTGTTGATGGAGTGCTTACATGTGGTCTTTCAAGCATAGCAGCTGTCTTCTTGTAGAGCGAGCATGCCAGGAGAAATGGGAGGAAGCTGTTTGGCCTTTTCTCACATAGCTTGGAAGTAAAGCAGTATCATCACATCCACCCGGTTCTATTGGTTACAAGCAAGTCACCAAGGTCAGCCCAGAATAAAGAGAAGGAACATAGACTCTACCTCTAGATGGGAAGAGCATCAAAAAATTTCATTATATTTTAGAACTTTCACAATCAATGTGGGGCTTATCAGTTTTATTAATCCTTTCAATATTTGCATTGATTTTATCTGTTCATTTTAAAATTTAATTCATTCCGATTCTTATTTTTATTATTTATTTTCTTCTACTTACTTTGAATTTAAATTGCTCTTCTTTTTCCAGTTTACTAAGGTGAAAGTAAGCTTAGATCATTGATTTTATGCCTTTCTTCTTTTTCAAATAAAGACATTTAAAACTATAAATTTCCCTATATATACCACTTTCCCTATATCCTATAATTTTTAATATGCTGTGGAATTTAATCATTCAGTTAGAAATATTTTCTAATTTCCCTTGTGACTACTTCACTGGTCCATGGTTATTATTGTTTAATTTGTAAATACTTGGAACTTTTCTAGGTTGTCATTGAATTCTAATTTAATTCTACCGTGGACAGAAAACATACTCTGTATGATTTTGATCCTATGAAATTTATCGAGGCTTATTTTATGGTTCAGAATATTGCTTGTATTAATAAACATTGCATGTGCACTTGAAAAGAACATTTGTTCTGTGGTTGTTGGGTATACTATAATATTCTATACATGTCAATTAGGTTTAGATGGCTGAGAGTGTTGACCAAATCTTTTATATTTTTACTTATTTTTTGTCTACTTGATTCTATCAATTACTGTGTGATGAGTATTAAAATCTTCAACTTGGATTGTGGATTTGTCTATTTCCCCCTTTAGTTCTATCAATTTTTGCTTCATTTATTTTGAAGCTTTAATATTAGGAGCTGCTTATGTGTTTTTGAAGGAAGTGAGAAGGAGTAGGAAGAAGATGCCAGCAAGATGATGAGGGATCACTTGAAATCTGATGTGTTTGTCCATGATCTTAAATAGCCTTTGTCCTAATTTGAGCAAGGAAAAGAATGTTGGGTGTGAAAACTGGTCATACTTCAGTGAAGAATCTGGTTGATTTTTGTTTCCTTGCTTGCTTTAATTAGGCAGTTGTGTCCCAAAGATATAAACTCTGAAGTCCTTAATAAGGAACTAAGACAGTGTCCAGACCCTTCCCCGTGAACATGCTTCTAGGAAGCTGATGAACAGCAACCAATTCTTTCCCAGCTCATTAGACATTATAGCCTTGGGGTTTCATTTAAATATCATCAAATCAGACAGACTGGTGGTTTTGCTATAAGCCAGAGGGGCATTAATCAAAGCTGCTTAGAAACAAACAAACAAACAAAACTGCTTAGATTACAGGTATTGTTTCCAAAGAGACATGGGAGGCATGGGTGATGATGAGCATTTGTGGGGATCTCCTGGGAGTGGAGAGACCTGTGTGCTGTGGACTGATGGAATTGTGTCCCCCAAGTTCATATATTAGAAGCTTAATTCCCACTGTAACTGTTGAGGGGAGGAAATCCTATTACGGTAATTGAAAGGTGGGGTCTTGAAGACGTGATTGGATCGTAGGACCATGCCACAGTGAATAGATTAATAATGGTGGTCAGGGGTGTGGTTCTGAGGGCTTTAAAAGGAGAGCATGCCAGGAGCTCTCTCTCTCTGCTCCACCATTTTCTGCCATGTGAGACCCCTGCATTGCTGTAAAGCCACCACCAAAGAAGACCCTCACCAGATGTGTTCCCTAGACTTTGGACTTCCCAGCATCGGAAACTGTAAGCAATAAATTTCATTTTCTAATAAATCACCCAGTTCCAGATACTTTATTACAAGCTACAGAAACAGACTAATACACTGTGCTTATACCTGGGACAGACCTAAAAAAAACCCCCCAAAACAGGAGTTTAGAACCTGACCTTAAAGACTTTATATTCAGGCTGAGTAATCTAAATCTCTAAGTGAAAAATAAGAGGAAGATAATAATAAATAACAATCTTCTATTTGTATATGACACTTTAAAGTTTACTAAAGACTTTTCATATACATTAACATCCTTTAATACTCTCAACAACTCTGATTAATAGGTAGCACAGGTATTATTATTATTCCAGATGTGCAAACGAGCTTAGTATGGGCCCATGACTCATCCTAGCTCCACCCAAAGTATTATAAATTTGTACTTTGTTGTCTGTTACACAGTCTTACCCTAGGGCCATACAGCCAGCCAGTTCCAGGGTCCCAGAAGGCATCGCAGCTAGGCGTGACTACACTGTTCCCTTTCCTAGAGTCTACTGGTCAGCAGCACAGACTCAAAACCAGACTGTCTGCACTTACCAGCTGTGTGATCTTGGCAAATTACTCAGCCTCTCTGTGTCTCCATTTTCTGTCAAATCATAGATTAACAGATTGTTGACAGGCTGAGATCAAATCTATTAGATGAAATCATTTGTAAAGTTGGAATGGTAATGAGAATCTCTCTCTCAAAGATTGTTGTAAGAGTAAAATGAGTTAGGATTTGTAAAGTGCTCAGAATAGAATTTTTTAAAATATATTTTTCAGTATTCTTACTATACTAAAACAGGAAGGAAAATTATTATTTTGTTTTGTTTGGTGGCTGGCTGGTGCAGGGATCGAACTCTGGACCTTGGCGTTATCAGCACCACACTCTAACCCACTGAGCTAACTGGCCAGCCTTAGGAAGGCAAATTATTTATTGTATGAGTCAGACAATCTTGGTTGACATTGGTCTTTACCATCTAAAAGTTATTCTAAAGCTCCACCATTATTTGCTTTCAGAATTTTAGAATAATAGCACCTAGTATGTTCTATAAAATTTATAATATTCTTAAGTAAAAACAACAACAACAACAACAACAACAAAAACAAAGAAGACAAAACCTGAATGGCCAACATATAAAAATATATTCAAAATCATCTGTAATCATATAAATACATATTTAAATTATAGTAAAATACTGTTTTATAACCAATAAAATAAAATAAAATAAAATTTACAACTACCTTCTTAGTTCCTGCAACTACGTATTGAGTGCTTACTAAGCCTCACGTACCAGGCTAAGTCCATTACAGATAGCATATTATTTAACCCTCACAGCATATCTTCAAAGACTTCAAGTTCGATCAAATCTAAAAGTGATTTAGCTATCACTGTTCCTGCCTCTGGATCTCCATAAAGCAAGGACTGCTCCCTCAATCCCTACTTTAGCTTCTTGAGTTATTCTTCCAATTGCACTATGGAAATATTGAACATCTTGATCTTTCAGCTGTCTGGGATTGATTGAAAAGGCAGTTTCAAGCCTGGGAAGATGATTGAGCACAGTGTTTAGAAGCAGAGGCTTTGCAATCAGACAGACCTGAGATGGAGTCCTGACTCTACCTTTGCCAGCTATGTGATCTTGAAAGTTCTTTAACATTTAGTCAACCATCCTTTCACTCATTCCACAAATATTTATGAGCATCTGTGTGATTTCAGGCTGTGTTCTAGGCTCTTAGGAGGCATCAGATAACAAAAAAGACAGCAGTCTCTGCCCACATGAGCCTTACATGCTGGTGGCTTTATGACTTCCTTATAGGATTGCGGTGAGCTTAATTGGGATAACGTAGGTAAAGCACTTAGCATAGTGCCCTTGGAACATACTAAAAAAGTAGTAATGCTTTCCTGAATTTGATATTTTTCAGATATCTCTTGACTGACATAATAGTGTAGAAGAGTTGCCTGCCAGAATAGCAGTGATTTTCTAAGGGTTGCTCTTCTTTGGTCTCTTTTCCAAAGATAGCTGCTTGACTGAAAGATGCAGACACAGCCAAGATCATTTATCATAGCAATTTAAAAATATTTATGATAGTTTGTAGAACAAATTGAGAGGAGATTTTATTTATGTCTTAACCAGGGAACCAGCATTATTGGCCACTTAACTGTCCACCTTCATTGCTTATCTTAATCCTTCAGATAGATATTCTAGCAAGATTGAAGATCAGCATTTCCCCTTTAAGCTTATTCTTAACCTAAATATCACTGTGATAAATCTGACTGTACACATGATAGTAGTAGAGGGATTAAGTGGATAAAGAAGATTAATATGGAATAAACCTCTCTACACTTCAGAACAGAAACTACCTATATCTGTAAATGCATACTCTGCCTTCCCTCCTTTTACAGTGGAGAGACATTGCTGTGTCCTATAAAAGATCAGCCCTTTAGATCTGATTCTGTTTCTTCTCTCTGCATTATAGCCATTTCTGTAGTCATCTGTCTCTGTTAGACTACAGGCTTCTTAGGGGAGGGACCATGTTTTTATATCTTTTTATCTTTTGTCATGAGGCCTGGCACATAGTTGGTTTTTGATTTGTGTTTAATGAGTGGAATTGAAATGGCATTGATTTCCTCTCAAATCAAAGATGAACAGATTATTGGCAGACTAAAATCAAATCTGTCTAACTCTGTCATCTCTTGGTTTTATAAAGATTTCTAAAAACATCAAAATAATGATGGCAAATTTATTTGAAAACAAAAAATGTAAGTCAGCTAAATCCATTCAAACACTTAAGTTTAAATATTTTCACAAACAACATGTCATCTCAAGATGACAAATTTATCATATATGCCAGTGAAGAAGCATTACTAGTAAAATCAGAAGTAGGACCTGCCTAATAACGAACCCAATTCCAATACAAATGGTTTAAAATACCTTCTTACTAGCTACTACCTTTTTAAAAGCTTATTTATGTAAACAACTTGGCACAAATATTATAAATAATGTGGGTGTACATTCTTTGGTCATAACTAACAGGACAACAGACATTCTCTCCTATTTGAGGACATTATAATTTTCAATCAGGTGTAAATATGTAAGAGACTTTTAAAAGCTACTGAACTTTTGTTTATTTCAGAAGGATTAGTGAAGAAAGAGTTCATAAGCAAGGAAGAGTCAAAACTTAATCTGGAAAACTTGGGAGCAGGGGTATGGGGTAAAGAATTGGGGGCTGTCACTTAACAAATGTTTATTGAGCATCTACTATGTTCTAGGTCCCATAGATACAGACAACTATGTTCTTGTGAAGCTGACATTTAAGTTGGGGCAACATTTATTCAAAGAGGTTCTAATAAAGTTGAACCTCAAAAGGAAGGAGTTCGGTCTCTACCCCTTAGTTTCCTGGAGCTTTGTGGCCCTGTTGAAATGTGCACAGTTCATTTCCGCCTATGAGCTCCACAGATTCAGAGAAATTTGGAGGGCAAAACATGGTCAAGCACAAAACAGCTGTTGTTATAACCTTCCCCGGGGCATGGAGCACCTACTTGTTTTACATTTACATAAGCAAGAGAGGCTGCTCAAGTAACTCTTCCCTGAACAGAAAAATATGTTCCAAGGTGACTCTGTCTATACTGAGAATTGGCTGGCACCATTCATCCTAAAATAAATAATAATAATAATGTACAAAAGAAAATAATACTTTCTGTTTCCCCGGGCACCTTCATAACACATCTATCTCAAAAGGCTAACAGTGAAAATGAAAGGAGGTTAGGTAGAGTGTCCACATGGTACCTGGCATGAGGTTAGTATTACACACACACACACTCCTGCACACTTCCTTCTTCAGCTGCTACTACAAGTTCACTGGCCCTACATTTGAGACAGAATATAAATCAGGTTCCTAATCATTTAGAACAGGCAGTCAGCCCTACCTCCTGCACATCTGGTATGTAAAGAATGTGAATCCCTCTTTAATCAACAACTCAGAATAATGGTATTTCCGACCCTCATCAGAGAATTCAACAAGGAATTGATTGCAATGCAGCTTTTGCCAGATGCTTTCTGGGACAGTTGATATTTGAGGGAAACTGTCTAAAGGATATGTTATCTACACATATTCTTCTTCTAAACTTTCTCTTTGAATTAAGAAATCATTAGAAAACTTAGCTGGACAATAATATTACAATTCTGTATAAAATCCTCTGTTGAATTAAGATGTGTTGCTCCTTTATCCACCTTTTAGAGAATCTATATTAAAAAATATCTGCCTACCATGGAATCTGGCTCATAGTAGCTTCTCAATAAATATTTGAATATTGGAAAAATGAATCTGTTTGAATAGGTGTATGGTTTTTCCTCCCTCAATGCAGCCATAAGTAAAAACAGCATCCGTTAGAATTTCCCTTTTATTTCTTCTCTCTCTGGGCAACTGCTCTTTACCCTTCACATCTTAGTTGGATGTCACCTTCTTTCTGGCCTGCCCCTCCCACCCCCAACCCACTTTACTGTCTTTCCCAGGCAGGGTTCTCAGCTCTTCCCACCCTGCTCGCAGCTCTCACAGTACCTATCATATGCTTTTGTAATCATTTGCACTATTGTCTCCTTGATGGCCAAGAGCCACTTCAGGACATGACTGTGTCTTTTTCATCTTTGTAACTGCAGTGTATGGTCAACAGAAGATTAATAAATGTTTGAATGACAAAAGAATAAATAAAGCAATTCAATGTCTTCTATATAAGCAACAAGTGAACATTTCTTTGATGAATTCAGTAACAGGAAAACTCAATATTTTCAATACATCTTTACTGAGTTCCTACTTTACACAAAACATATTATGATATTGTGAGAGATCTTCATGGTCCCTACCATTCAAGAGTTCTCCATCACATGAGGGAGACAGACATTTCTATAAACGTATTCAAACTAATCTGGATTCAATGCTCCAATAGCAGTACGGAGAAAGTGCTCAGGGGAGAGTGGGGGTGGAAATGATTCATTCCAACTGGAGATAAAAGAAACTGCTGCTTAAGGTTGATTTTGAATGAGTAGAATTTTAACAGACAGGTAAGAGGATGGGAAGCAGATGCCAGGCAGAGAGAAAAACTGTTTTCCTCTACTTGTATATGAATTCATCCATCTATCCATCCATTCATTCCACAGGCTTTAATGAAGGACTCTGAGGTTTCTGAGTATATGGACTGTATGAGAGCACTTCAAAAAGTTTGTGGAAAAATATACTTAAAAGATAATAGAATCTTTCCATTTTGAAGAGTACTTTTTGAAGTACCCTCCTATTTTCGTGTTTGAATCTATGAATGCTCAGTATGACCCTGGCATGTAGAAACTTTTCAGTAGATGCTTGTTGAAAAATAAAGTTTGTGTGTATTGAGATAAATAAGACTGGAAAAGATGGTTGAAACCAAATTGGGAAGGACACAGCTCTGTTTGTTGTGAGTAGCCATTGATGGTTCTTGAGTTGGGGAGAGATGCAATCAGATCTAGCTATATATGAAGCATGGATTGTAGGGGAAAGAAACTGTAGACAAAAAGAGCAGCTGGATGATACTTGAAAGGTACAAGTGAGAGTCAGTAAGGATGTGAATTAAGCAGTACCAGTGGAAGAGGCAAGGGAGGTATGAGGATCTTGTGGTTTTAAGTTGATATTTCTGCTTACTTTTCTTTAAAAGTTACCCTGAAGCAATAAAAACAAAAACAGAAACAAGCAAACAAAACAAAACAAAAAAAAAAAAACTAGAATGAAACAAACACTCCATCACTGGTAAAACTAGGAAAGCGTACATAACCCCAAACCACAATATACAAAGACAGACACTATATGGGATGTTGGGAATTGATTTAGCAGAGCAGAGAAAGCTTAAAAAGATGAAAGTTAAGGGTCTGTGGAAGGGCATATCGATGAGGAGCAGTCCTATTTGTTCTGAAACCCTGGAGAGACCAAGAAACTAGAGATACTAGGTGTGGCGAAAGGTTGTCTTAGTCAGTTTGGGCTGCTATAATGCAGTACCATAGACTGGGTGGCTTATAAACAACAGAAATTTATTTCTCACAGTTCTGGAGGCTAGAAATCTGAGACCAGGGTGCCAGCATGGTTGGGTTCTGGTGAGGGCCTTCTTTTGGGTTGCAGACCACTGACTTTTCCTTGTTTCCCCACATGATGGAAGGAGAGTGAGAAATATCTTTTATAAGGGCACTAATCCCATTCATGAGGGATCCACTCCCATGAACTAATTACCTCCCCAAGGCACCACCTCCTAATACCGTTACATTGGGAGTTAGAACTTGAACATTTGAATTTTGGGGGGACAAAAACATTCAGTCCATAGTAAAGATGGAGGTGTGGTATAGTTGAAAACTACATTTTTGGAATTGGTCGAAAGTCTGTAAAAGAATCAGTTAGACAGCTGGAACTCCACCCTGCACATCCAGGTTAAGCGTCCCTGTCTCACTTTGGCGGGAGAGAAAAGATTTATTCTCTGAAGCACTTGGACTAGATGGCCTCTGAATTCAGAGACATCAGGCATAGCAGAGAGCTTGAATGAGGTGGCTGACTGAAAAGAGAGGGATTATGTGAAAGGCTGCATCCTGAATGCTGAGGCACTCAGCTCTCTTTCCCTACCCCCTAGAACACCAGCTGCTACGCTTAAACCCCAGTGGAAGAGCTGGAACATCCTACTCTGGAAATATCAATGGCCTTGAGGGGAGAGGGGGTGAATACACACACACACAAACACATACACACACACACGTCTAAGGAAAACATCTGTAAGTTGGATTCCAGCAGTCATAAAACTCTCCCAATCATTTCCAATCAGTTTTTTAGTGTCTTGCTCTTAAAAACGAATGAAAAACAAGGTGTCTAGATTTTTGAGAACATAAAAAGCAGACAGAAAAGAAAAGAAGTCCAAGAAAACAAGGAGCAGATTAATCTTAAAGAAAATAATAATTAACATCCCCAGAGAGACAAGGATGTTGTAAAAAAGGAACAATAAGAGAATAAGAAAAAGCTCTTACAAATTTGAAATATAATGAAAATTAAATGTTCAAAGGAAAATTGGAAGATTAAGTTGAAAAAATCTCACTGAAAGTAGAACACAAAGATATAAATAATAAGAGAAAAAAGATAAGGAAATTAGGGGATCTCAATATCAAAACAATAGAGGTTATAGAAAGATGGCAAATGGATAGAGAAGATAGATGAAGCAGAATTATCAAAGAAATAATTTGATAGCATTTTTGAAAACCAAAGTTTATAGATAGGTATTTAGATTAAAAGTCCCCCTAAAATAAAATTTTAAAAGACTGTACCAAGACCCAACCTTATGAAATCTCAGTACACCAGGGATAAAGAATTAATGGAAAGAAGTTCCAAAAGAAAAACAAGTCACACACAAAGGCTATGTAATTAGCAGCTACACTGGAAGCTAGAAGACAGTGGAGAACTACATTCTGTATTATGAAGATATATTATTTCCAACCTAGGAATATACAATCAGCCAGACTGTCAAGAGGTGTGATGATAGGATAAATATGTTTTAGATATACAGAAATCTCAACAAACTTACCTACAATGTATCATGTCTCAAGAAGCTACTAGACAATATTCTCCACTAAACAAGCAAAGAGAAAGCATGAAATCCAGGAAGGACAGGATCCAACAAAGGAGAGAGATGAAGGGGACTCCCAGGCTGGTGGTGAAGGGAACTCTCTACACAGGACAGCAGCTGTGTAGTTGACCTAGAGAGTAGCCATCCATAGAGCAGAAAGATTAAAGCTTCAGGAGAGAACTCTCCAGGAAAAAAAAAAAAGTGTAATAGGAAACTATTTTTGACAAGTTGTCAGAGAAAATGGGAAGATTGAGCCATTCATGGGTACACAGAATTCTGAGGAAAAAAAAAGAGAGGCAAGTATCAACCATGTGAAAAACCTAAAGTTGAAAAAGTGAGCACACATAATAATAGTACACTACCTGACTCAGCAGTAAACAGTGCGTACATGGTCCTAATAATGTAAATATTGAATACTGATTAAAGCAAAATTGTGATATAAGTGCATAGAGAGGATAGAAGAGGAGAAGTTGTGGAGGAGGGTTAGGGGAGTTTGAGGGAGCTGAGTAATCATTCATTAGGAAGTCAATACTAACTAATATTGGAGAATCAAGAGAAAGCTGTACAAGATTATTATTTAAAATCATGAAAATAAATACTAAAAGAAATAGCTAAAAGGATCAAAAGTGGTTACAACTTGTCTGACCTACTATAGATGGTGGTGAGAGTTGTGCACTGCACAGCTCTAGAGGGCATCATTCCCACTATAAAGTATATGAGTTGTGCTCCCCAAAGTTGAGTTTTACACAACCTGCACAACCTTACACAGAAGCTCTGCCTCTAGGGAACAGGACCAGTGTTAGGGTGGCTTAACGTGAGACTGGAACTGCTCTCATCAGTTGTAAACACTTCAACAAATAAAATGAGGAGATAGTCTTAAATTACAGTGACTTTACAATTTAGTGTCCAGATTAGGACACTCATACGAGTTAAGGAGAATGCTATTAATTGTTGTGCCAGCACAAGCAGGCACAAACCTGGTCAAAGGAAAATACATGACTACCCTGGATAAAATGCTTTCTACGGTCTGGTATCTTTCTTTGACCCCATCCTCAAGTTTCCTTATGTCAGTCTCAAAATTTGCATTCAAGTTCTGTATCTTCCTCTTCTAGTCCACATCTTGAAGTCTCTCAAACTAACACAGCTGCTTGGATGACCTCCCTCCCCCGCATCCTTTACCTGGTTAATACCTAATTATTCTTTAACACTCAGGTTGTGTTTCCCTCCTCTAAAAAGCTTTCCCTAATTTCTTCAGGCTGTGGTTTCAAAGATCGTCTTGTACCATTTCTGCCAGAGTGCTTATTACACTACTGTTTAATTATTTTTTCTGTCTTTTTTGCTAAACTTTGAGGTTTCTGTCTACCTAAGGGAAAAGGCTTTATTTTTATTTTTCATTTCTGCAAACTTAGAATAATGATGTACTAGGAGTAATTATTAATAATATATATGATAATTATATATATATATATATGAAAATGAATTTGAAACACACTTCTGAGATAGACTCATTGGGATTTGGCAGCCTCCGAGGGATAGGCAGTTTAAAAGAAGACTGTGAAGAGAGCTGAGAATAATCAAAGTAGGGAGGAGAAAAAATATAGAGGAAGTTAATATCCCAGAAGTAAGAAGGACAGAGCTTCCAGAAGAATGTAATGACCGACAGCACCTCACACTGGTAACCAGGAAATTACATAGGCACTGGATCTCAGCTCCATCACTCTCTGAACTGATATTTCCTCATCTAATAAATGGTGGCAGTGACACCAACCTTTTGCCGCTGTTTTCATAAAATATATAGAGTGACAGTCTTGCTGGAGTAAGACATCATTTTCAGCACCCAGTTTTTCATCTTGGCAATACTCTCCTCAGACTAATCCAACTATTATTTGTGGAAAGGGTGATGCTAATAAAAATTAATCTTACATTCAAAATTGTATTAATTATTTCCAAGGTCCTGGGGAAGATGCTTTTTCTTTTAAATTCAACTAGGGTTAGTCCCAACTTCCTGGGAGCGGAGAGTTGTAGCTGGGATTTTGGAGGCTCTTGAAGAATCCCATGGAAATTCTTCCACCCTGAGGAACAGTTACAAGGGACTGCCAGCCTTTTGCCAGATAGGTAAAATAACTTCTTTCCTGCTGTAAGATTCAAGCTGCAAAATGAGCTTCCCTTCCCCTGGAAGAAAATAATAATAGTAGGGACATTGAAGTGATGCTGTCTCAACTCAGCCCAGGCCTGACTTTCAGAGAAGACAAATTGGATCTTTAGTCTGGAGGCTGAGCCCAAGAATGACCTGAGGAATACTTCAGAGGAGAAAAAATCTGGGCAGACTGCTGCTCCAATTCCACCAAGATCCATATTCTCTTCTAGCTATAGGAAGGAAGTTTCCCCACAGTGACCAGTCCCTGTAAAACCATGCAGGACTGTTAAGGAAGCACCTGGTTAACTCTGTTCTGGTATCTCTCAGCCCCAAGAGAATGCCTCTTGCTTCAACTGCTGTTTGGCCTCATGGAATTTAATAATAATGACAGCAACAACAATGTTATAGAGTATACCATATGCCAGGTACTGTTCTGAGCACTTTACTTACATTAACTTTTGTACGGATGAGGAAAAGGAGGCACAAAGAAGTTCAACAAATTGCCTAATATTAGAGACAGGACAAATATTAGAGGCAGGCCCCATGAACACTGGGCTCTACCATATCTTCAAGATCCTCAGCATCAATTTGAGAAGTAGAAATTCCTCCCCTATTCAAAAAACCTGCAGTGACTCCTGCTGACTTCTGGATAGAAAGTATCCAGACTTTTTATCTTGATGTTACAGGTTCTTTATGACAACACCTGCTTACCTTCCAAATGTTACCCTTACTATATTTTACCACATTCCAGCTGCACCTGCTACACTGAGCTTCTCACCCTTCTGGATTGCCCTGAAATCTCACACCTTTGGGCTTTGACTAATGCTATTCCTTCACCTAGAATGAAGAGTAGTAGAGTGATAGAAAATAGATGGGGTTTGGGACTAAATTGATCTATGTTTGTCTAGTCTCTTTCCAGGCAGAGTTTGCTAGTTGTCTTCTGCATATCCACTCTCCTTTCATCTACAAATAACAGAACCCTGACTTTTAGAAGACATATCACTGATTATGTAAACGACTATTTGATCACGTTACTATCTTGGTGATACATAGGTGGAAACGTTGTGTGGGATTTCTGGAAGTTTTCTTATATTGGAAGTAGTTAGTCCTTCTTCAGCCTTCCTCCATCCTGCTTGTTGGAGTGTGGGTATGCTATCTGGAGCTCCAGCAGCCATATTGCACCATGAGGATGAGGACCATATACCAGGGATGATGGAGCAGAGAGCCTGAGAAATTCTGGTTCTCTGGTGACTGTATAATGGCCAAGTCAGCCCTGAATTACCTGCCTTTGGACTTCTGTCTCTTTTAAGTCTCTATTTTCAGGTGTCTGTTATTCATAGTTAATCCTAACCTTAACTGACACACTAGCTTGCAACACTGGAAATATTACTTACTTTTCTGAGTCTAAACCTCAAGAACAAAATGAAGAGAATTATATCTATCTCACTTGGTGGTGGTAGAAAAAAAATGAGATAACATAGAAAAGAATGGCATATGCTCTGGCAGCTGAGGAGAGATATTTTTGGGAAAGTGAGCATTTCAGAATCGAGCAAGTCATGCCACATCTGCACCTACCCACTTGCCTGAGCCCAGCACTCTCAGTTATATTTCACCCAGTCCCTGCGTGGCTTAATGTTTGAGTAACGAGTCAGTGAACTAGGTAACATATGGGGTCTTCTCTGGAATTTGAATAGAACAGAAGGCTCTCTACCTTAACTTTTGTCTATGTCTATGAACAATGCTGGATGGAGTAAGGATCCCTTATTGTATATACTGCTTGAAGACCATGATGTTTCTCTCTAAAAGCATTCCAGCCCTCGGAAATCCATATACACAATCTCTGTCTCTCTTTCTCTTCCTCTGTCTCTGTCTGTGGCTGTCTCTGTATCTCTCTTTTGCTCTTGCTCTCTCTCAGTGGGACTAAGAGAGGAACATAGGGGACATTAAAGGAATGAAGCAAAGTGAGGCTCTCGGAGATGGTGTGCTCAAGATCTTCTAAAGAGGTTGAATCTGAACTGGCCAAAAATGACCTCATTTTGTGTCCAACTACCATGGACCACTTGCTCTGTTAAAGGCTCTACACACTTTCAAAATTCAATGTCTCATGACAATTTCTTCCTTTTGCCCGAAGTGCCTTTTTCCCCTGGTTTTCCTGACAAATTTCTGCCTTTCTTTCAGGGTTTAGCTTAAATATCATCTTTGCTGAGAAGCCTCTTTTGGGCCAGTTAGATGGAAAACCCTGCTGGAGGCAAGCTTGGCATCCTGTGGTGAAAGTGAGTAGTCTTCCCAGATATGTGTATGTGAAAAGAAGGCTGTTCTACATTAGCTAGAAGATGAGCCGAGGGAACATCTGTGGTGACGGCCACAACAGCTTCACATTTCTAACAAGGAGCTATTTGGGGTCCAGTTGGACCACCAACTGGATGATCAAAGACTCAGTGCCATTGAGCATGGCCACAATAAATTTAGTGGAAAAAAAATAAAGTAGGTGAAACTCCAACTTCAACCACAACAGTTTTCAGTAGGACATTCATAGGATATTTAACCTTTAGCAGTGAACCCTTCTTGGTGCATCCTTCAAGATAAACTGATTATAACATACATGCTTCAGTAACTGACAAATTAACTTGCCATATATAGTTGCTAACTAGATTCAGTTAAAGGGTAGAGGATTCCTGTCAAAATCAGTGATTTTAGTTATAGAACAGGTGATCTACATCTCTTCTTTAAATCTATAAGTAGATAATAGAAACAATTATCTATTAAGGCTATTCCCAATTAATAGCATCAATGCTATTTAAAAATTTTTAATACATATATATCACAAAATTTACCATCTTAACCATTTTTAGGTATACAGTTCAGTAGTATTAAATACATTCACATTATTGTGCAACCATCATTACCATCCATCTCCAGAACTGTCTCATCTTGTAAAACTGAAACTCTGTGCCCATTAAATAACTCTCCATTCCTCCTCTCCCCAGCCCTGCATACCACTTTCTACTTTCTGTCTCTATGAATTTGACTACTCTAGGTACCTTATATAAATGGAATCTTAAGTCTTTTTGTGACTGGCTATTTTTCACTTAGCATAATGTCTTCAAGGTTCATTAATGTTGTAGTACATATCAGAATTTCCTTTCTTTTTAAGGCTGAATATTCCATTGTATGTATATGCCACATTTTGTTTACCCATTCATCCACCGACGGACACTGTATCACTTCCACCTTTTGTCTATTGTGAATAACGCTGCTATGAACATGGAAGTACAACTTTCTGCTTGAGACCCTAATTTCAATTCTTCTGGATGTATATCCAGAAGTGGAATTGCTGGGTCATATGGCAATTCTATTTTTAATTTTTTGAGGAACTGCCATACTGTTTTCCATAGTGTCTACCCCATTTTACATTCTCATCAACAGAGAACAAAGGTTCCAATTTCTTCACATCTTTGCCAACACTTGAAAAATAACTTTTTCATTTTGTTTTGGTTTTGATTATAGCCACCCTAATGGTTGTGATGTGGTAACTCATTGTGGTTTTGATGTGCATTTTCCTAATGATCAGTCATATTGAGCATCTTTTTGCCATTTAAATAGAGGAGAATGTTATTTTTACATTCTCTTTGTTATAGTGGGAATGGGTGGATATCACATTATTTGTTTACAATTTTTTGAAAAGTTCTAAACACATCCATATTTATCTCCCTCCACTTGGGTGGTGCTATTAGATCCATCAAAATCACATTCAACTCCTCCAATTCTGCCAACCGTGAAAAGTGTGCTCTGCACAAGCATCAATAATCAGGGGTCTATATCAAGATCATATGGCTTTTCTCATAATCAATTCCTGTCCACAGAGGATATAATGGGCACACTTAAGTTATCTCCTGTGGCTCTGAGGTTTTTTTAGGCAATGAGATGTTAGTCATAAATAAATTTGAAAAATTCCTGGATGGCCTTTTCTGATTTCTGCTTTACATGTTTCTTTTCTGTCAAGAAAGGCACCAGGAGGGTAAGCCTTATATTTGCAAGAACAGTGTGTGAATAAAATCATTTTAAGGTAATGGTAATCCATTCAGAGGAGATAAGAGGACAAAGCTCTCCTTTGAGACATACAAGGTTTAGAAGATTCTTTGATACTAATAGCCCAAATAGAGCTGGAAAAAAAAAAAAAAAAGCTGGTACATTTATTGTCAGTCCCCTAAACTTTCCATCATAATCTTAAATAGAGATAGGCTCCGGAGAAGCTATACAAAAATGGGGGGATTGGGGGAATGTGCTGACTCAGACCACAGCAAAAAGGGCTAGCCACAATATATATCATGTAAATACAGGTAAAGTTCTCTTTGGATTTATCCCTTGTATTACTATTTAGTACCACTGTATTCTGAGGAGAGTAAGTTTGGCAAGGTTTTTTTCCCCCCCACTTAGATTAATAAATTTATCTCTGAAAGAATTGTCTGTGGGAATCCACTCATTCTTTAAAAGCTTGAAACAAAGGCTCATTGGAATCACTGCCACTCCTGGTGTCTAGGTCTCCAGAGGTATTATTTCAGCATGGAGAATAAGTACAGATTAACATCAAAAAGGAACTGTATGTCTGAGCAGACAGGGCAGTGTTAATGGCAAGACTGAGCATCTTCACCCTGTTAGAGAAATGAATCAAGGCCAGAAAAAGGAGTTCTGTTCCCCATGCTGCAGAGCAGAGGTTGACTGAGATAAGGATGGCTTATCCACTATGCTATCAAAATTTCTTTTCTTCTTTTTTTTATTCTTGACAGCCACAGAAATAAATGGCCTAAACCCATGGAAAAAGAAAGTTCTAAAATGAAAGGTACCTATCGGCATATTAGTTTGAAGAGAACAAAGCGCTGATCTTTTTTTTTTTTTTTTTGTCTTTTGTCTTTTTTCCATGTCCGGCAACGGATCGCAACCCTCAGTGTTGCCCCCGTACCGGACCGGGGACCGGCAACGGGATCGCACGCCTTGGTGTTGCTCCCGCGCCTCGCTCAGCCAGTAAGCGGGAACCGGTCTGTATATGGGATCCGAACCCTCGGACGGGAGCGCTGCCGCGCTTCCCAAGCGGCGCACCATCCAGTGCGCCACCGGGCCGGCCCCAAAGCGCTGATCTTTTTTTTTTTTTTTTTGTTTTTTGTTTTTTTTCCATGTCCGGCAACGGATCGCAACCCTCAGTGTTGCCCCCGTACCGGACCGGGGACCGGCAACGGGATCGCACGCCTTGGTGTTGCTCCCGCGCCTCGCTCAGCCAGTAAGCGGGAACCGGTCTGTATATGGGATCCGAACCCTCGGACGGGAGCGCTGCCGCGCTTCCCAAGCGGCGCACCATCCAGTGCGCCACCGGGCCGGCCCCAAAGCGCTGATCTTTTAAAGCAGGCTTTAGACTATACCCTAGATCTAATCTGAGGGGTCTGTACACTTAGAGTGCACGTCCTCCTTTTTAAGTACCCCTCGAGTGGTTTCAGTTGCTTTACTTGACTTGGGCATTTAAAGCCCTTCAGCAAAGGACCTTAAAAACCTCAGAAAATCTAATATACGAGAGTCCTTATTGTAGGACTTCAAGTGACCATGCTTCAAGTGAGGACACACACAGCTCCTGGCCTTCTGGGACAGTAGCAGAGTGGGAGGTGAGGGTCTAGGGCAAATGCTCTGGAGTCAGAGCCTAGGTTTGCAACCTGGCTGCATTGCTTCCTATCTGTGAGACTCTGTGCGTGTTTACTCTACTTCAATTCACTCATCTGTAAAATGACAATAAAAATAATAGATAACAACTGAGTGCTTATGAGGATTACATGTGGTCATTCACATGAAGTGCTTAGAAACAGAGCTGGCACATGCTAAATGTTTAATAATTGTTATCTATTGTTATTATTACTACTAATTTTATCATTATGTAATTTATCCCTTGCTCCCAGTAAGGAGTCGTGCCCCAGATCTGCCTGGCCCCATTCTTTTGGTTTTAGGTAGAATATGTCCACCAAGTTCCTGGAAACAGGGTATCTTCAGAGTGTCCAGACGAGGTCATCTGCCTTGAGGTGAGACTTACTGGGGACTTAGCCAAGGATGAATTCCTCGGGACTCTCTAAAGTGAGAAGGTAGTTTAACAGCTGGTGAATGTGTCCTCAGGGTCACATTCTTCCTCCCAGGAAAGTGTCCCTCCCTGAGACTCTGAGGGTGTCTCCCTTGCACAGTCCCCTTCCGAAACCCTGGGTGATGCCAGCCAATCTTGTGTTCATAATTTTGTATTATTTTTTTTAGAGTGGTTTCCCAAATTGTATATCTTCAGACCCCACAAAACCCAAATCCACTCCTGAATAGGACTTGTCACAGGGATAGAGCACAATTTGTGGCGTCCTATAAATAGATGCAACTTAACTCTTGTAAAAGCTATTTATAAGAAGTTGGGCTGCTGTCACTTTTACTTAGCCCAATGGTTTTCCATTTTGGGGAGGTGGGTGCTGGGGGTATATTGAAACAATCAGATTTGCCTCCTCAAACTACACACACTTGGCAGGGAGGGAGTTATCAGGTTTTCTCCCAGGTAATTTTAATACCTTCCTACAAATTCACTGGGCAGCATTGTGCTGGATTATGGGACCCTACCTCCCTGGAATATGGCACATTTTCTCTTGGGAACCTGTAGTGGATGCTGGGGTACACCACTCACATCTCCCACCCCCATCCCAGGAGTGTCACTGCTGACAGTGTACACAGAGTCCCTCCCAGAATAGCCCTCAAGGGAAGGAACTTCCTTGCCCAGGATTATACCTCCTGGTACATGCAAGGTTCTAATGAAGGAGGGCCCGGCCCCCAGCCTCAATTTGGGCTATCTCTGAAAGTTCATCCCAGCTACAGAGCTCTTAATGGGCCTCCATGTCAATTCTATCCCAGTTCTACTTCTCCGCCTACCCCGTCCTTCTTCTCTCACTTCCTTACAAGTGTGGTTCCTGAGGGCCTTCCTTCATAAATCTCCGGAATGCAATCTCTGCCCCAGAGTCTGTTTCCCAAGGAATCTGACCCATGACAGACCCTAACTGCACTTGCTATAGCCCTTCTCCCATTCAACATAACCTTTGCAGCATCCCTTACGCAGCATTCTAGGAGAGAAACATTTATAACTACCGGAAATAGGATAAATTTGTGAAAGACTCATTATAGATATATGAATTCAACTATGTCAATTCCTAGGTAAAAAAGAAAAAGCTATAGAAATAAAAAAGATTAGTTTGAGATGGTTTAAAAATTAAGCAAAAAACTTACAGTTTAGAGAAACACATGGAACATCAGATAACATAGACAAGGTTTAAAATAAAGGTCTCGAAGCTTAAATTTTTAAAAAGTAAAAAGAAATGAGGTTTAAATTTCAGATGAAAAGCTAAAACCCAGGATTTGAAAAGCTGAAAACACAGGTAGATAGGAATTGAGGATCAGGAATAAAATTCAAGAACTAAAGGATAAAAAAAAAGAAAAAGAATTTAGGAATAGTTTAAAAAATAAAAGCAGTTTCTCAGAAGGTTAAACATGGAATTACCATATGATGCAGCAATTTCACTTTTAGACATATACCCAGAAGAATTGAAAGCAAGGACTCAACACTTACATGGAAAAAAGAGGAGGGGGCAATGCAGGAAATAATCAAAATGAAGCCAGTTTCCAAAACTCACTGCCTTGGGATGAGTTTCATGAAGTTGATGTAGACATCTTGTTTTTAAGAAAAACAATGTATGTAGTTAGAATTGCTGATTTATCGGTTCATGTATAACCTGCTGGTTTTGAATAAGCCCTTTATATATTGTTAGGAATAGCTGAAGTGTGGAGCGTCTGTTTCAGGTTGTACGTGGACACTTTTGGTTCTCGTGTTGTAATCAGTAACCAACGATTGTGATTCTTGTGTTCCTTGAGAAAAGACAATTATATCTGGAACATTCCTCCTCCCTTTTGAAACTCTTTTATAAAATGCCTTTGCTTGTGGTAGACTTTGGAGCACTTTCAGACTCTGTTGGCTTGTGTTTCCTGGGTTGATCCTCATGCTTGGCTTTCAATAAACCTTTATAAATTTTTTTTAAAAGAGAAATAAAAAATAAAAAATATAACAGTCTGTTTAATGGAAAAAGAAAAAAAAAAGAAAGCAGGGATTCAGACACTTGTACATTAATGTTCATAGCAGCATTATTCACAATAGTCAAAAGATAAAAGCAACCTGAATGTGGTGTATACATAAATGAGATATATTATTCAGCCTTAAAAATAAAGGAAATTCTGATACATGCTACAACATGGATGAACCTTGGAGACATTACACTAAGTGAAATAAGCCAGTCACAAAAAGACAGAAACTGTGTTTCCACTTACAATGAGGTACCTAGAGTAGTCAAATTCATAGAGACAGAAAGTACAATGGTGGTTAGCAAGCACTGTGGGGAGGGAGAAAGGGAGAGTCAGTGTTTCATGGGTACAGATTTTCGGTTTGGAATGATGGAAAAGTTCTGGAGATGAATGGTGGTGGTGGCTGCACAACACCATGAAGGTACTTAATGCTGTAGAATTGCTGGCTTAAAAAATTATAAAGGTAAATTTTGTTATGTATATTTTACTACAATGCAAATTCCCCCCAAAATATTAAAAACTAAAAGCAAAAAAGTTCATAGATTAGAGGAACATATAGTTAATTAAGAGAGTGGGCAAGCCTGGCAAGCTTTGGTTCTGAACGGAGACGTGTGTGGCAAAGCAGCTCTCCCTCAGGGAGGAGTCAGACAGCAACGTGAGGCTGCCACTGTCACCCCCGATCGTGCTCATGTTCTCGACAGAAGCAAGGGTTCAGCTGGGTCTCCTAACAACAGGAGATGGGCCTCCTGGGTTGGACAGCCTCTCTGGAATCTTCTCAGGCACCTGCCATAATCCATGCTGAGAAGAGGAAGTGAGCCCGAGAGCAGCTCTCACCCTAGAAGGGAGACACTCCTCAGAAGTGGAGAGGGGAGAGTCAAAGCGAAGATGGGGGTTGTGACTCACCACTTATTTTAACCAGTGAATTTGGGGGCAGTGGCTATTCTGAGCTGTGCCTTGAAGGAAATCTTTCCTGTGCATTGGGATGGAAGTCTTGGCAGCTGTCACCGTGGCTTCCTGACAATTATTCCCTTTTCCTGACATTCTTCCCAGCCCGTTGTTCCAGCACTGACCTTCTCCCTGGGAGACTCGGGTTATGAAAATACTCCAAAAGAGGAAGCTGCTTTTCCGAGTATGGAGGAAGTGGAAAGGCAAGTGTGGTCTGGAGTATACCTGGTTCTGTTCCTGTGAGAACAGCTGCCAAGAGTTGCCACCTGCTGCAGCCAATGTGAGTGTTTCTCTTCATCCTTCAAAACTCTAGGTTTTGTGGGAAATCATGCTAAATTATTTCCATGTATGATATTTCATTAAGATACATCAATTTATTTGTTAATATCTTTATTCATTTGACTATTCTTTCATTCTACAAATATGTATTCAACAAACATAATTGAGTATATAACATGCTAGGAACTATGGCAGAAAGCTGAGAGATCCATTCTAGGATAAGCCCTTCATTTTGTAGGTGAGGGTATAGGCTTAGAATTGCACAATCCAATACAATAGCTATTGAACACATGTGGCTATTTAAATTTGAATTAATTAAAAGTAAAAAGTTAGTTTCTGAGTCACATTAGTCACATTTCAAGTTATCAATAGACTCATGATGATTGGCTATTAAATTGGACAGTGCAGATCTAGAACAATTCCAGAAGGTTCATTGGACAATGATGGCTTAGAGAGTTAAGTGAATTGCCCTGGATTATACAGCCATTCAACAGCTCAAATCAGATTCTGTGAAACAGTCACAATTTTCCTATATCTTATGATTCTACCAACATAAAAATAAGACTGATAGTTATTGTAGTTGTTGATACCAAAATATTTGGGAAAAAAAAAACCAGAACAAAAATGGAGATGCATATTAAGATATTTTTCAAAAATTATCCAGGCAGTGGACTCCAACTAGTGAAATATCCAAATATCTGACTGAATTTTTTTTTTTATCAACAAAACAAATCTTTAAAAATGTTGAAATCATGGCTTAAATGATTACCGTGGGCCCCTGAGGTCCATGGTCTTACTTTGATTATGGAAACACTCCTTTGGCTAGGATGTGTGCAGATCCATCCCTGATGGAACCAAGCACATCCACAGGCTGCTGGTTTCCACAGAGAACAGTGGATGGGAACAGAGGCAAGTATGAGCCCTGCCTCCAGCGTTTGGACAAGCTTCTTAATTTCTCTGAGCATCGGAATCCTTTGAAATGAGTATAGTACCACTGACCTGGCAAGGCCATTTGGAAGGCCATGATTTATGTGGAAGTGCTTTGAAAACTGTAAATCATTAATCAAATATTCTTGTTAAAATGCCACTCCTGTTACCTTAGGGCTGGGCACACCTGCCTTTCTTCTTTGCTGCTTCATAATTAAACCCTAAAATGCCATTTCTCAGACTTCATAAGTGATGTTTCTATCTGTGCAGGGAGCTTGAAGCAGGTCTCTGACAGCAGAAAGGACAAAACACCCTATTTTGTGTTATTATTGTTATTTCCTTTTGTGAGTTTCAAAAGCAACTCTATTGGTAAGCAAAGTAACAAATCGGCTGAAATTACTTCAGAAGGCCAGGCTACTGTAGGCTACTTCTGTCTCTGGATAACCATCTGAGCCAGCTCAGGAAAGATTGGAATTTTCTTTTCACTTATTACAGCTGCTGATCTTGTTCCTGCAGTGTGGGGGCCCAGCTGAGAGGGAGTCAAGCTGACCGTCCAGTGTTCTTGAAGAAAGATTCTGAGCAGGGATGGGGCCAGGCCATCAGACACAAATAGGAATATGTGAATTGCTAACCACGTTCTTTGCAACAGGTTATTGTGATCGGCACAAAAGGATGTGTCATACATCAGAACATATGTGATCTCCACAATTTTCATACCAAGAGCACCTTTTATTATTTGCTACTTCTAAACTCCATGTCATATCAAGACTATCCACAATAATAACAATCACCACTACAATGTATTGAGCATTTAACATGTGCCCTTCACATACCTTATCTCATTTAATCTTGCAGAATAACCCAGAGGGATAGGCACTCTTATTATTTCCATTTCTATAAATGAATAAACTGGATCTTTAAAATAATTGGCTTCCTTAAAAAGTATATTGATTAGGTGCTTGTGCATTTTCTCATTTTTGAAAATAATTGAAGACATGTCACCGTCCAACAAAGCTTCTGATCATCATAAGATATCTAGTGCTGCCAACTGATAAAATTCTAGTCAAAGCAGAAAAACCTGATGTTGCGATTAGCTTACAAACCATTGTGGTAGGTAAACATACAATTTCAATCAAGCTTTTTAAAATAATGAAAAAAAGTTTGTGGGATCACCTAGACGTCTGTGTTCAGTGGCTGGGGACCACTGGGATCCTAAAAGCATGGCTGCTGTGACCAAAAGTAAGAATCCAAATTCCCCTTATTATCATGAAAGCCTGCAGAACATTTAAAAATGACATTTTTTCCAAGTTGAAGGTAAATTTGTAAAATCTTGAGAGTAAATTATATATTAGACAATGTTTATTTTCCTCTCTCCCATTGTTAGAACTTTAATAAGGCAAATGTTGGCATCACCAGGAACTTTTACAGGGCTCTGTCTTGGGTCCTGTTCTCTGCTCTGTCCACCCTGGGAGATTTCATGTCATCCCCAGGCTTAAAAATTCATTTATAGATAGATGATTCACAAATCTCTCTCTCTCTCTCCAGGCTTGACATTTCTCCCAATCTCTAATGCCAAACAGGTATCTCAAGTTAACAAGTCCAAACAGAGCTTTTGATTTCACCCTGTCCCCAAACCTCTCCTCTGCCATTTTCCCTTTTTCAACAAATGGCTACTCTCTCCACCACAAAACTCAAGTCAAAACTGATAGGTCATGTCTGATTCCACCCTTTCCTACATCGTCACATTTCCAGTCTTGTCACCTCTACCTCCAAAATATATCCATCCCACAAGTCTCTTCTCTCCATCTTACCTCCCCCTGCTTTGGACCAAGCCCACATCATCTCTCCCTGGACCGCCCTAGGAGCCTCCTATTCTCTATGCTTCCACCTACAGTAAACTTCCAATCAGTGCACAAGAGATGGCTACTCGGCCTTTGCCTTCAAATTTAAAATGATAGGAAGTGAACAGCAATGACAGAAGGAAGGACCTAAGTTAGACTTAAAAAAGAGTTTCTTCTCGAAATAGTGACGTGGGGGGGGGGGGGGGGGGGGGGGGGGGGGGGGGGGGGGGGGGGGGGGGGGGGGGGGGGGGGGGGGGGGGGGGGGGGGGGGGGGGGGGGGGGGGGGGGGGGGGGGGGGGGGGGGGGGGGGGGGGGGGGGGGGGGGGGGGGGGGGGGGGGGGGGGGGGGGGGGGGGGGGGGGGGGGGGGGGGGGGGGGGGGGGGGGGGGGGGGGGGGGGGGGGGGGGGGGGGGGGGGGGGGGGGGGGGGGGGGGGGGGGGGGGGGGGGGGGGGGGGGGGGGGGGGGGGGGCCATATTGACTGGGAAGAAGCCTGAAGGAAACTTCTGGGCTGCTGGAAATGTTTTGTATCTTGATCTGGGTGCTGATTATTTGGGTTCATATGCATATCCATGTAAGTTATACCTCGATTCTAAAAGCTAAAAAAAGAGAAAGAAAAAGGAAAGAACTTCCTGCCAAGATTCTACAGACAGTTTGGCAGTACATAAAGAGATGTTGTGGAATCTATTTTCCTGGCTTTCTTTCAGAGTAAGATGGAGTCCTAGCTGCCTGGGGGTGTTCAGTGCCTAGAATGAAAGAGATGTAATCAGAAATCACATTTGTTCCGCTAAATTCTCCCCTTGGCCCTGTGCTGGGTGCATCATGATGAATATTTAATGTGTCACTTAACATTTCATCATAGAAGAGTATTTAAGGCCATTATGAATAATTAATATGCTGGGTGGAAAGATGTTTGAGAGTTTCCAGCCTGGGTCACCCTCACTGTGGAACCAAATTACTGTGGGATTGTTTAGGGTCGAAAGCAGCCATCTGTTTGCCAGGACTTTCCTGGATATACATAAATGCCACTGTGTCCTTCAGCTTCAGAAATAAGCCAGCCCAAAGCAAACTAGACTCTGGTGATAAAAGAATGCCTCGGAGACTTACATTTATGGAGGAACACAGAAATACAGACTGTGGCACCTCAAAGAACTCAAATTGACTGACGGTTTTTCTTTTTTCTGTACCCATTGATCAGCAGTGGGAGAAACTGACCACTGTCTGGCATGCAGCTGAGGAACATGACCTAGGTGTATAGTCACCTGCAGGCAGGTGCTTGTGCTTGCTGGGTTGCGTGGGGTGGGAGTGCAGGGAGCTTAGTGTGCAGCATGACAGCACAGTAGTTAAGGTCTGGGCTCCAGAGCTGCATTGCCTGGGTTCAGTGCCCACTGCCATCAGGGTGTGTGATCTTGGGCAAACTTCTGAATCTCTCTGTGCCTAAAGTAACTATAGGCAATAGTACCAGCCTCATGCGTTTTAATGACTTTAGGTGTTAATACATGCAATTAAAATAGTCCTTGGCACACGACATGACTTTTACTGCAAGACACATAAGTAATTGTCTAGTAGGAACAGGTCATACTCTCAGGACCCTCTGACACCTATTCTTAGCCACTGCTCTAAACTCCTTCATGAAGCAAGGCATTGAGCCCTGATAGGGGTGTGCTGGGAATCAGGGGGCAGGGAAATAAAGGAGGCCTCCTGGCAACAAATCATACCTGCATAATGTGATTCAGGGTTGAGGGCATTGAATGGCATCCAGAGACCTGAATTCATATGCTGGCTCTGTCACCATCTGGCTGTGTAACCTTGATCAGGTCACTCACCTCTTGGTCTCAGACTCCTCAACTGTGCAGTGGGGAGTTGGACTAGGGGGCCTCTAAGATCCCTCTGACTTGATGTTTCACTGTTCCGATTCCCATACTTGGCCCTGCCCATAGTAGTTGCTCTGGTTTGGGTAAGTGGCTGTGATGGGGAACAGAGGCTGGTGGACTGTTGCTGTGAGAGTATGTCTGAGCGCACCTCAAATGACAAATGTATCTGAGAAAATCTTTCTCCTGTCCTCGCCAACATTGATTTTTCCAAGTATGGGATCGATGCACTGCTGAGATGGAGAGAGGAAGAGTACATGGTGTTCTTCCTGAGTCCACAGAGGGCAGGCTTTTGCAGAGCTGTCTGCTCCAATTGCCTGCCATTGTGACTCTTCCTGGGGCTTCTGCAAATACGGTGCAAACACTGTCATCTAGAGATAGGTAGGAGGTGAGGGGAAGAGTGAGAAAGAAATATTCTCTCTCGGCTGGAGTCCGGGAACAGAAGCCACCTGACTTCTAGACGCAGCTTCACTACTTCTTGTCTCTGGAACCCTGAGTCAGTCCCTCATGCGGCCTCAGTTTCCTAATCTATCAATGAAGATAATCTTATCTAAGGTGAATTTGGAATATTAAAGGGAACACAAAAGCTCTTTGCACATTGTCAAGTTCTATGAGATGGATGTGGTTTTCCTCTTCTTGGGAAATTTCTGGTGCTCAACAGAAACCATTTACAAATACCTCCAGCCTTTGGAATGAAGACTAAAAGCTCTGGCTTCTCAAGAGCACAGTCCTGCCACAGAAGCAGGAGAACCTCTGAACATAGCCGTGACTTTCTACTTGACATCCAGAGCAGGGTTTGGGTAAAAAGCATGTATATCTACACCAAAAACTGAACCTAGTAGAAAAGACAGAGTGGTGAAGACCAGAGCACTGTGCTTGGCACTGGATATACAAAGATGAATAGTAGGCTGATGGTCCAGAGAGACCAACTGGTTAGAAAATTACAGTCAATGATGGAGAAAGCACAGGTGCTATGGGGATGGAGAGCAGGGACATCAAACCCAGGCACAGCGGTGGTGGGGAGAGGGCAGGGAAGCCTTCCTGGAGAAGATGATGTCAGCTGAGTCCTGAAGAAGTGGGAGAGCTTAGTGGGCAAATACAGGTTTTAAGAAAGGGAATTCAAAGCAGAGGGTACTGCATGCATTGAGGGCAAGAAAGAATGGATGCACCAAGAAAGACAAGTAGTTCAGAATGGCTGGTGTGTAGAATCCTGCTTTGGGGGATGTGGCGGGGAAGGGAGAGGAGAATGGAGGCAGTACCAAGAGAAGCAGCAAAGGGGAGAACAGTTCTTCTAACTCACAATTAAAAAGTACCACAAACATCATGATGACCACAGAGGGTAAGTGATTTGCCCAGGGTCACATGGGGGGAAATGACCTAAAGGTGTGTTGAGGGTGAGGTAGGCGTGAACATGGCAAAAACACTGCTCTCTAGATTGGCTGCCAGAGATTGTCCCAAGAGACCTTGCTGAAGGTGATTATCACAAGAGGAGCTGCACAGCAGGTTTATAATCCACTAATCGTGCCATACTTGTAGAGCAGTCAACAATATTCCAGATGTGCTGTGTTTCTTGTGCCAGAAGAAACTAATTAGACTCCAGGGATGGGAAGTATGTACGTATGTGTCTGAAAACAGAGAGCAAAATCAGACTAATCTGACATTTCGCACTCTTTCCATGACCTTGGGAGATAACCTCCATTCAGCCAACTTGGTTCCTCATTCTTCATCATCTACTTTCCTAAGGCTTGAGCAGGAATCATTTAGAAATGGTATAGACAAGTCCTAGACTTAAAAAACAAAAACAAAAAACTCCTCTCCCCAGCAGGGACTGCCCTTCAAGAGGAACTGTTATTTTCAAATGTGAGAAACTAAAGCCCAGACCAGCTTAGCAACATCCCCAGAACAAAGCTTCAAGACAAGGGCAAAACTGGAGGAAGAACCCAGCCTCCTGCATCCTAGCCCAGGACTCCTCATCCTATGCTTGTCTGGGGTGAAAGTGTTGTCTTACAATGTCTGCTGAAAGTGATGCTGAAGCCAGAAAGTCAAGTGTGTGGGGACCACTCTGGGCCTTCTCTGTATGGTTGCAGATACCACCGCCTAGTAAATCCTTAAAGAATACAAAGACTCCATCCCAAACTCCACTCTGATCTTTGTTCCCATGACCAACATGACTTAAAAGGTAAATTAAATGAGGAAGATAGGGGATACGAGGATACGATTTTAGAAATTATGACACTTTATGCCAGATAAGAAAGGACTGCTCAAAACCTCTACAACTAAATCTTTCCTGAAGAGGGCCGTCAACTTGAGCCAAGGCTTTAAGGGCTCTAAAATGTGAAGATCTAGTGGTACCAGAGAAGAACAAACTAGCCCCCTTACCTTGATTTGCTTTCCTTTCCCTTCCTTTGTATCAAATGAACATGCTTAATATCCAGGAGAACTGGAGGGTGAAATTCCTTGCCTGGGATGATGTTTGGCTGATAGCATTGTCTCTCTTCTCCCCCCACTCCCCAAACCTTTCTCCTCATCAGGCAGCATAAATGTTTGAACATCAGGGACAGAGATGTCTGAACACCCGCATGGGCGCAACCTGGAGTGAGGGTCCTGAGCAGGCAGCATTTGTCTGCAGTTATGAAGTGATTTCCAAAATTCTGGGTCAAACCCCAGGGATACTGAATTGCAAGAGCTGCAACCAGGCTTTCTGGAGGATTCTCCCCTGCCGGCTTGGTGAGGGCTAAGCGTTTGCTGTCTCAAAATTTCCTGTGGTGATGCTCTGCTCTCTGGTGGTAGATTTGTAGAAATGATCATGTCTCCACCTGATTCCAAGAGTATCTGTGACTTGAACCTCAAACCTGAACTGGGTTCTCTTGAAAGCCTCCAGGAAAGGGCCCTGTGCCCACTGCCTTCCTGCCAACAGGGAGGAGAGAAGGAGCATGCAGGGAGATGATGGGAAAAGAATGCTTGAATGGGCTCCTGGACACGCAGCTCTGCAGTTGTATAAACAACTGCAGCTTTTTCTAAAAAAATGGTCCTCCCTAACTGCTGTGGTGCCATAGAGTGGGGGATAGGAGTGAAGGTTTCTGGCTAATGTTGTTAATATGGCCATTTTTCTACCTTCCCTCAGCCCCTTGGTCCTCTAGGTTTCTCATCTATTGTCCCCTAGGGACCGGGACTTGTTAAGACAATATCAGAGAAGGCTATAGGTGGGTTGGAAGAATGTGATCATTAGTGACAGTTGTTGGGGGAATACTCCAAGTTGGTCTGGTAGATTCCATGCTATGTTGACTCTCTTTAAAGTTAATAATAATAACCATAATTATTATTGCAGGAGATGTTGGTCAAGACACATAAAATTTCAGTTAGGTGGGAGGAATAAGCTCAAGAGATCTACTGTACCTCATGGTACTAAAATTAATAACAATGTATTATATATTTGAAAATTGCTGAGAGTAGATTTTACGTGCTTCACCACAAAAAAATAAGTGCGTGTTAAGTTCTTTGCTTTATTTAGCCATTCCACAATATGTATTATATCAAAACATCATGGTGTTTTATATACGGTTATTATTTGTCAATTAAACATTTATAATAACAAATTATCCTACAGTGCTTACTCTGTGCCAGGCAATATTCTGTACTGTTATCATATGCTTACTCATTTAATGCTCACAGCAGCCTTACGAGGTAGGTACTATTCTACTCCATTTTATAGTAAGGAAATAGACTCAGAGAGGTTAAATTATTTGTCAGATAGAAGCAGCAGATCTGGGGTTTGAACCAAGAGCACCTATTAACTAATGTACTATCTTGTTTCTACTACTTCTACTGACTCAAAATAGTAGGTCAGTGGAGACTGACAGCCTGGATTCAGAGAGATGATGATATTAGAGGCTGAAAGCACCTGAGGGATTCCTGGATCCCACAAAGGGAAGAAGTTCAAGGTTGGGAGGCCTCCCTGGAACAGATTCTGTCATCTGAGATGGATACCTCCAAGCCTGTCTCCAAAAAGATCATAATAATAGCACCTTCCTAGTTTTAATTCATTGTGGTCTGAAAAGATACTTGAAATGATTTCAATTTTTAAAAATTTGTTGAGACTTGATTTGTGACCTATCATGTGGTCTATCCTAAAGAATGTTCCATGTGCTGAGGAGAAGGTGTATATTCTGTAGTTGTTGGATGAAATGTTCTGTAGATATTTGCTACATCCAACTGGTCTAAAGTGTAGTTTAAATCCTGTGTTTCTCTGTTGATTTGTTGCCTAGATGATCAGTCCAAAGCTGAGAGAGAGGTGTTCAGGTCCCAACTATTATTGTATTGGGGTCTATCTCTTTCTTTCTTTCTTTCTTTTTTTTTTTTAAAAAAAGATGACCGGTAAGGGGATCTTAACCCTTGGCTTGGTGTTGTCAGCACCACGCTCAGCCAGTGAGCGAACCGGCCATCCCTATATGGGATCCGAACCCGTGGCCTTGGTGTTATCAGCACCACACTCTCCCAAGTGAGCCACGGGCTGGCCCCTATCTCTTTCTTTAGGTATAATAGTGTGTGCTTTATATATCTGGGTATGCTGGTGTTGGGTGCATATATATTTATGATTGTTATGTCTTCTTGCTGAATAGATCCTTTTATCATTATATGATGGCCTCTTTTGTCTCTTTTTATGGTTTTTGGTTTAAAGTCTATTTTATCTGATAAAATAATAGCTACTCCTGCTCTTTTTTGGTTTCCATTTGTGTAATTCATCTTTTTCCATCCCTTCCCTATTAGTCTGTGTGTGTTTTTATGGGTGAGGTGATTCTCTTGTAGACAGCGTATACTTGGGTCTAGTTTTTAAATCCAATCAGTCAGTCTCTGCCTTTTGGGTGGGGGAATTTAATCCATTTATATTTAAGGTTGTTATTGAAAGGTAATGTCTTACTCTTCACATTTAATTCCTCTTTATATGATTGATTTAAATATCTTTTGTTCCTTTCTTCCCCTCTTATTGTTTGTCTTCAGATTAAAACTAGAAATCAATAAGAAACAAAACTCTGGAAACTATGCAAACACATAGAAATTAAACAGTATGCACCTGAACAACCCATGGGTCCAAAAAGAAATTAAACAGGAAGTAAAAAAATTTCTGAAACTAATGGAAATAAAGATATATCATGCCAAAACCTGTGGGATATAGCCAAAGCAGTACTAAGATGGAAGTTTATTGGAATAAATGCTTACATCAAAAGAATGGAAAGATTTCAAATAAACAACCTAATGCTACACCTCAAAGAACTGGAAAAACAAGAACAATCTAATCTCCAAATTTGTAGATGGAGAGAATAGTTAAGATCAGAGAAGAACTAAATGAAATAGAGACCCCCAAAATGATGCAAAAGATCAGTGAAACAAATAGTTGGTTTTTTGAAAAGATGAACAAAATAGACAAATCACTAGCAAGGCTAACTAAAAAAGAATTGAGAAGACCCAAATAACAAAAATCATAAATGAAAGAGAAAATATTACAACTGATATCACAGAAACAAAAAGAATGATTAGAAATGATTATAAACAACTATATCCAAACAAATTTGAAAACCTAGAGGAAATGTATAAATATCTAGACACATACAAATCACCAAGAAAGAATAGAAAACTTGAACAGACCAATAACAAACAACAAGATTGAAGCAATATTCAGCAGTCCCCCAACAAAGAAAAGCCCAGAACCAGAAGGATTTACTGCTGAATTCTACCAAACCTTTAAAGAGGAATTAATACCAGTTATCTTCAAACTATTCCAAAAAACGAAACCCAGAGGCCATTCTCCCAAACTCATTTTATGAGACTAGCATCACCCTGATACCAAAACCCAGAAAAGATATAGCAATAAAAGAAAACCACTGGCCAATATCTCTGAGGAACATAGACCCGAAAATCCTCAACAAAATATTAGAAATCAGAATACAGCAACACATCAAAAAAATTATACACCATGATCAAGTGGGATCCATCTCAGGGATGCAAGGATGTTCAACATATGAAAGTCAATAAATGTAATATACCATATCAACAAAACCAAGTATAAAAACATATGATTATCTCAATAGATGTAGAAAAAGCATTAGATAAAATTCAACCTTGCTTCTTGATAAAGACTGTCAGCAAATTAGGTATAGAAGGAAAGTATCTCAACACAGTAAAAGTCATATATGCAAACTCACCACTAATATCATCTGGAATAAGGAAAAGAACAGGGACAAGACAAGGATGTCCACTCTTGCCACTCCTATTTGACATAGTATTGGAAGTACTAGCCAGAGCAATCAGGCAAGAGAAAGAAATAAAGGGCATCCAGATTGGAAAAGACAAAGTCAAACTGTCCCTGTTTGCAGATGACATGATCTTATATATACAAAAACCTATATTCTGCAAAAAGCTCTTAGAAATGATAAATTATTTCAGTAAATTTGCAGGATACAAAATCAACACACAAGTATCAGTAGCATTTTTATACTCCTATAACAAAGTAGTAAAAAAACAGTCAAGAAAGCAAACCCATTTACGATAGTCACCAAAAACAAACAAACAAACAAACAAAACAAACAAACCTAGGAATCGATTTAACTGAGGAGATGATGAAAGATCTCTACAACAAGAACTACACATCACTGCTGAAGGAAATTAAAGAGGACACAAAAGGATGGAAAGACATTCCAAGCTCTTGGATTGGAAGAATTAAAATTGTGAAAATGTCCATACTACCCAAATTGATCTACAGATCGAATGTAATCCCCATCAAAATACCAATGACATTCTTCACAGAAATAGAAAAAATATCCTAACATTCATATGGAACAACAAAAGACCCTGACTAGCCAAAGCAATCCTTGGCAAAAAAATAAATAAATAAAATAAGTAAAGCCAGAGGGATAACACTATCTGTTTCAAATTATACTACAAAGCTATAGTAACCAAAACAGCATGCTATTGGCATAAAAGCAGACACATGGACCAATAGAACAGAACAGAGAACACAGAAATCAATCAACATACTTACAGCCAACTGATCTTTGACAAAGGCAACAAGAACATGCATTGGGGAAACGACTGCCCCGTCAGTAAATGGTGATGGGAAAACTGGAAATCCATATGTAGAAAAATGAAACTAGATCTATACCTCTTTCTGTATACCAAAATCAACTCAAAATGGATTAAGGACTTAAATATAAGACCTGAAACTATAAAACTCCTAAAAGAAAACATGGTGGAAATACTCCAGGATGTAGAAATGGGCAAAGACTTTATGAATAAGACCCCAAAAGCACAGGCAACAAACAGAAAAATAAACAAATGGGATTATATCAAACTAAAAAGTTTCTGCACAGTAAAAGAAACAATTAACAGGGTGGAAAGACAACCAATAGAATGGGAAAAATATTTGCAAACTATTCATCCAACAAGAGATTAATACCCAGAATATACAAAGAGCTCAAACAACTTAACAGTAAGGAAACAAATAATCCAATAAAAAAATGGGCAAAGCAGCTGAATAGGCATTTCTCAAAGGAAGATATACAAATGGCCAATAAGCACATGAACAAATACTCAACAGCACTAAGCATCAATGAAATGCAAATCAAAACCACATTGAGATATCATCTCACTCCAGTTAGGCTGGTTATTATCAATAAGACAGAGAATAAGAAATGCTGGTAAGGATGTTGAGAAAGGGGAACCCTCCTACACTGTTGGTGGGACCGTAAATTATTGCAGCCATTGTGGAAAGCAATATGGAAGCTCCTCAAACAACTACAGATAGAATTGTCATATGATCCAGCAATCCCACTGCTGGGTATATACCCAAAGGAATGGAAATGATCATGTCGAAGGGATACCTGCATTCCCATGTGATGGAGTTTGGATGTGTTGTCCCCTCCAAAACTCATGTGGAAATTTGATCTCCAATGTGGCAGTGTTGGAAACTGATTGAGTCATGGGGGCAGATCCCCTGATGAATGGACTAATGCTCTCCCTGGGGGAGAGGGGATTAATGAGTGAGTTCTCACTCTATTAGTTCCCGCAAGAGCTCCTTGCTTAAAAAGACCCTGGCACCTTCTCTCTCTCTCTTGCTTCCTCTCTCGCCACGTGATCTGCTTGTACCCACTGGCTGCTGCCGCGTTCCACCATGAGTAGAAGCAGCCTGAGGCCCATGCCAGATGCAGCTGTCCCAGAATTGTAAGCCAGATAAACCTCTTTTCCTTATAAATTACCCAGTCTCAGGTATTTATGTTATAGCAACACAAAATGGACTAAAACACCATGATAGCTGCAACTCTGTTTACAGTAGAGAAGAGAGTTGCAACCAACCCAAGTGTATATTGACAGAGGACTGGATAATGAAAATGTGGTACACATTGAATATAAATATAAACTCAGTGGGATGTTACTCAGCCATAAAAAGAATGAAATTCTTCCATTCACAGCAACATGGATGAGCTTAGAGAAAATTATGTTAAGTGAAATAAACCAGGCACAGAAAAAGAAATACTGCATGTCCTCATGCATAAGTGGGAGGTAAAAAAATAAAGAAAGAAAAGAAAAGAGACAAAGAAAGAAAGAAAAAACAATCACAATAATACGTTGAACTTTCAAAAAAGGAGAACAGAACTGTGGTTATTAGAGGTGGGAAAAGTGGAGAGAGAGGGAGGTTAGGAAGGAATTGGTCAAGGGTCACAAAGATTGATTACGTTTGGTAAACATAAGTATACTAATTATCCTAATTTGATCACCACATATTGTACACAGGTATTGAAATTCAAATCTGTACCCCACAAATATATATAATCAATTATATTTCAAAAAAGAACTGTCAAATAAATAAAATAAAAAACACCCCCCCCCAGAAGTGGCTGTTTAACCACACTATCACTAGCATAGTTTATTATTTAATCCTTTAAAAACAAACAAACAAATGGCTTACTCAAGATGAATCAAAGGTTGACAGATCTTAACATGGAAACTCTTTTTTTTTTTTTTTTTAGGTCTGGGCACAGAGTTTACGTTTATTTAAAATTACTTTTTAAAAAAATTTTATTTTATTTTGTCAATATACAATGTGGTTGATTATTGTGGCCCATTACCGAAACCTCCCTCCCTCCTCCCTCTCCTCCATCCCTCCCAACAATGTCCTTTCTGTTTTCTTGTCATATCAGCTTCAAGGAATTGTAATTGTTGTGTCTTCTTCCCTCCCCCCCCCGTTTTTTTTTTTTTTTTTTTTTTTTTTTTTTT
>NW_007727003.1:39326-40955 GCF_000696425.1 Galeopterus variegatus | reverse complement strand
TGTGTGTGTGTGTATGTGGGTGAATTAGTTTGTTTGTTTTTCTTTTTTCTTTTTTTTTTTTTCGCTCCCACCAATGAGTGAGAACATGTGGTATTTCTTTTTCTCTGCCTGACTCGTTTCACTCAATATTATTCTCTCAAGGTCCATCCATGTTGTTGCAAATGGCAGTATTTCATTCTTTTTTATAGCTGAGTAGTATTCCATTGTGTAGGTATACTACATTTTCCATATACACTCATCTGATGATGGACATTTGGGCTGGTTCCAACTCTTTAGCTATTGTAAAGAGTGCTGCGATGAACACTGGGGAACAGGTATACCTTCAACTTGATGATTTCCATTCCTTTGGGTATATTCCCAGTAGTGGGATAGCTGGATCATATAGTAGATCTATCTGCAATTGTTTGAGGAACCTCCATACCACTTTCCATAGAGGCTGCACCATTTTGCAGTCCCACCAACAATGTATGAGAG
Source organism: Galeopterus variegatus (assembly GCF_000696425.1). Taxonomy (NCBI): domain Eukaryota; kingdom Metazoa; phylum Chordata; class Mammalia; order Dermoptera; family Cynocephalidae; genus Galeopterus; species Galeopterus variegatus. Next base: position 40,481 of record NW_007727003.1, on the reverse strand, counting down.
TTCCTTTTTCTCCGCAACCTTGCTAGTATTTATCATTCACAGTCTTTTGGATATTAGCCATCCTAACTGGAGTGAGTTGGTATCTCAGTGTGGTTTTGATTTGCATTTCCCAGATGCTGAGTGATGTTGAGCATTTTTTCATATGTCTGTTGGCCATTTGTATATCTTCCTTGGAGAAATGCCTATTTATCACTTTTGCCAATTTTTTCATTGGGTTACTTGTTTTTTTTGTTTTAACGTTGTTTCAGTTCCTTGTATATTCTGGATATTAATCCTTTGTCAGATGTATATTTTGCAAATATTTTCTCCCACTCTGTTGGTGGTCTTTTAACTCTGTTAATTGTTTCCTTTGCTGTGCAGAAGCTTTTTAGTTTGATATAATCCCATTTGTTTATTTTTCCTTTGGTTGCCTGTGCTTTTGGGGTCACATTCATGAAGTCTGTGTCCAGTCCAACTTCCTGAAGTGTTTCCCTGTGTTTTCTTTAAGAGGTTTTATTGTTTCAGGCTATATATTTAATTCTTTGATCCATTTTGAGTTGATTTTAGTATATGGTGAAAGGTATAGATCTAGTTTCATTCTCCTACATATGGATATCCAGTTATCCCAGCACCATTTGCTGAAGAGGCAGTCTCTTCCCCGGTGTATAGGCTTGGTGCCTTTGTCAAACATCAGGTGGCTGTAGGTGTGTGGGTTGATTTCTGGATTCTCTATTCTATTCCATTGATCAGTGTGTCTGTTTTTATGCCAGTACCATGCTGTTTGGGTTATTATACCTTTGTAGCTTTATTTTTTTTGCTCAGAATTGCTTTGGCTATGCCTGGTCTTTTGTTTTTCCATATAAATGTCTGGATAGTTTTTTCCATTTCTGAGAAAAATGTCATTGGAATTTTGATGGGGATTGCATTGAATTTGTATATCACTTTAAGTAGTGTGGACATTTTCACAATGTTGATTCTTCCAATCCAAGAGCATGGGATGTCTTTCCATCTTGTGTCCTCTTAATTTCTCTTAGCAGTGGTTTGTAGTTCTCATTATAGAGATTTTTCACATCCTTGGTTAACTCTATTTGTAAGTATTTTTTTTTTTTGTGGCTATTGTAAATGGGCAAGCTTTCGCGATTTCTCTTTCTGCATGTTTACTATTGGAAAATAGAA
>NW_007727003.1:36197-39316 GCF_000696425.1 Galeopterus variegatus | reverse complement strand
ATCCAAGAGTTTTTTTTGTGGAGGCTTTAGGCTGTTCGGTATATAGGATCATGTCATCTGCAAACAGGGACCGTTTGACTTCATCTTTTCCAATCTGGATGCCCTTTTTTTCCTTCTCTTCTCTGATTGCTCTGGCTAGTACTTCTAACACTATGTTGAATAGGAGTGGTGAGAGTGGGCATCCTTGTCTAGTTCCTGTTCTTAAAGGAAAAGCTTTCAGCTTTTCCCCATTCAGGATGATATTGGCAGTGGGTTTATCATATATGGCTTTAATTATGTTGAGATACTTTCCATCTATACCTAACTTGTAGAGAGTCTTTATCATGAACAGGTGTTGAGTTTGATCAAATGCTTTTTCAGCATCTATAGAGATGATCATATGGTCCCTGTGTTTGATTTTATTGATATAGTGTATCACATTTATTGATTTGCATATGTTGAACCAAGCTTGCATCCCTGGGATGAATCCCACTTGATCGTGGTGTATAATTTTACATTTATGTGTTGCTGTAATCTGTTTGCTAGTATTTTATTGAGGATTTTTGCATCTATATCCATCAAGGATGTTGGCCTGTAGTTTTCTTTTTTAGTTGTATCTTTACATGGTTTGGGTATCAGGGTGATGTTTGCTTCATAGAATGAGTTTGGAAGAATGGCCTCTGTTTCAATCTTTTGAAATAGTTTGTACAGAATTAGTGTCAATTCCTCTTTGAATGTTTGGTAGAATTCTGCTGTGAATCCATCTGGTCCTGGGCTTTTCTTTGTTGGGAGCCTTCTGATAAGAGCTTCAATCTCTTCTATTGTTATTGGTCTGTTCAGATTTTCTACCTCATCTTGGCTCAGTTTTGGTAGTTTGTGTGTGTCCAAAAATTTATCCATTTACTCCAGATTTTCAAATTCGTTGGCATATAGTTGTTCATAGTAGTCTTTAATGATTCCTTATATTTCAGAGATATCAGTCATAATATCACCTTTTTCATTTACAATATTCGTTATTTGGGTCTTCTGTCCTCTCTTTTAGTTAGCCATGCTAATGGTTTGTCAATTTGATTTATCTTTTCAAAGAACCAACTTTTCTTTCATTGATCTTTTGTATCATTTTTTTGGTTTCAATTTTATTAAGTTCTGCTCTGATCTTAATGATTTCTTTCCATCTGCTAACTTCGTTCTTGTTTTTCTAGTTCTTTAAGGTGAAGTATTAGGTTGTTTATTTGCCATCTTTCCATTCTTGTGAAGTAAGCATTTAATGCAATAAATTTCCCCCTTAGTACTGCTTTTGCAGTATCCGACAGGTTTTGGTATGATGTTTCATTGTTTTCATTAGTTTCAATAAATTTTTTGATTTCCTGCTTGATTTCTTCTTGAACCCATACGTCATTAAGTAGAATGCTGTTTAATTTCCATGTGTTTATATAGTTTCCAGAATTTCATTTGTTATTGATTTCTAATTTTAATCCATTCTGGTCTGAAAAAATACATGGGATAATTCCAATTTTTTTGAACTTGGTGAGACTTCATTTGTGACCTAACATGTGATCTATCCTGGAGAATGATCCATGTGCTTATGAGAAGAATGAATATTCTGAGGTTGATGGATAGAATGTTTTGTAGATATCTGCCAAGTCCAATTGGCCTAGAGTGTTGTTTAGGTCTTGTTTTTCTCTGCTGATTCTTTTCCTGGATGATCTGTCCAATATTGACAGTGGGGTGTTCAAGTCCCCTGCTGTTATGGTATTAGTGTCTATTTCCTTCTTTAGGTCTGATAGAGTTTGCTTTATAAATCTGGCTGCTCAGACATTGGGTCCATATGTATTTATGATTGTTATATCTTCTTGATGGATCAATCCTTTTATCATTATGTAGTGACCCTCATTATCTCTTTTTATGGTTTTTAGTTTAAAGTCTATTTTATCAGATATAAGAATAGCTACTCCTGCTCGTTTTTCATTTCTGTTTGCATGGTAAATCTTTTTCCATCCTTTCACTCTTAGTCTATGTGAGTCTTTATAGGTGAGGTGGGTCTCTTGAAGGCAGCATATGGTTGGGTCCCCCTTTTTAATCAAGTCAGCCAGTCTGTGTCTTTTGATTGGGGAATTTAATCCTTTTACATTAAGAGTTGTTATTGAAAAGTGTTGATTTACTCCTAGCATTTTATTGATTTTTGTTTGGTTGTCTTAAGTGTTTTTTGTTCATTTCTTTCTGATTTACTGTTTGTCTTCTGTATTTGTTGGTTCCTTGGGTTGTAGATAAACTTTTTTTTCTCTTTATTTTTGCTATTTTTATTTTACTAGTGGGTTTGATTTTTCTTGAGTTTTTATGGCAGTGCTAGTTATTTTTCAGGATCCAATCCCAGTCCTCCCTTGAGNAAGGGTGGTTGTGTGGTAGTGAATTCCCACAGTTTTTGTTTGTCTGAGAAATATACTATTTCGCCTTTATTTTGGAAGGATAGCCTTGTGGAGTAGAGTACTCTTGGCTGGCAATCTCTGTCTTTTAGTATTTTGAATATATCATCCCATTCCTTTCTGGCTATTAGGGTTTGTGATGAAAAGTCTGATGGTAGTTTGATTGGGGCTCCCTTATAGGTGATTTGATGCTTCTCTCTTGCAGCTTTTAAGATTCTCTCTTTGTCTTTGAGTTTTGCCAATTTGACTATAACATGTCTTGGAGAAGACCTTTTTGGGTTGAATACGTTTCAGGATCCTTGAGCTTCCTGAATCTGAAGATATGTGTCTTTTCCTATACCTGGGAAGTTTTCTGCCACTATTTTGTTGAATATGTTTTCAATGTAATCTCCTTTTCCCTCCCCTTCTGGAATACCCATGACTCAGATATTTGAGTGCTTAAGGTTGTCTGATATCTCTCCTAGATTTTCTTCAATGTTTTTAATTCTTTTTTCTTTTTTTTTTGTCTGCCAGTGTTATTTCAAACAGCCCATCTTCAAGGTCAGAAGTTCTCTCTTCTGCTTCTGCAAGCCTGCTGGTTAAACACTCTGTTGTGTTTTTTATTTCATTGAATGAATTCTTCAGCTTGGTAGGCTCTGCTACATTCTTTTTCAGGGCATTGATTTCCACGTACATTTCTTCTTTCAGGTCCTGTATACTTTTCCTCATTTCATCTTT